>NC_060277.1:65698204-65716502 GCF_021613505.1 Equus quagga
GGGTGGGAGCGGGGGGGGGGGGAGGGGGGGGGGGGGGGCGCGGTGACACAGTTCGACCCATAGCAGCAGCCAATCAGAATGGCGGTTTCTTTAGAGGTAATTTTTATGAGGCATGGCAACAATTTCTAAGTAAGTCTTTGCAAACTTACAAAATCCCTCTGTTCAAATAGCACTTGCAAAGGGCAGATTTATTTTAACAGAAAACAGAAGAAATTGGCACCAGTTACAAACATTCATATAAATCTCTATTTTGTACAGGAGAAGCAAACTGATATTCTTGAGAACGATCTTAATTTAATACCTTGTTCAACTAGATCACTTGGCTTAGTTTTGTGATGCAGAATGGTGTCTCTCCCTCCACATCTGCGGGAGAGAGAATGTTGCCATATCTTTCTGAGATTCCTTTTGTTAATTATGAAGACTTGCATTTTTAAGGCTAATCTCTGGAATTCTGTTATGAGACATATGGAACTCAATTTTAGTAGGAAAATGAAAGGGAGAGTGGGCCGAAGAAGATTTTATGTGACAGTGAAGTGAGGCTCCTACAGGATTTTTCTCCCAGAGGGCTCAAGTTCTGCTTCTGCATATAGACTAGATATGTAACCTTGAACAAGTCCCCTGAACTCAAAGCTCGTCTGTAAAATGGAGATGAAGATAATAATCCCAGCTTCACGGAGCTGTGATGAGGTTTATGAGAGAGGGTAGAGAGTATGTGGGTGTGGCAGGAGGGGTGCTGTTTTCCCTCCAGTTTAGGGAGCTTTCACAGTGTTCAGTCTCTACCAAGAGTGAGACCAGCTGGACAAGGGCAAGTCCTGTCGCCGTCCCTGCTGGGCTGAGTCCTCCAGCCTGGCTTCTGCCATTGGCACAAGGTTCATTGCCCTTGTGCCGCAGTCACTCCACCTATTCATATGCACAGCCACGTCCCAAGCCACAGGCTGCCCTGGAGCCTTGGGTCAGGACAAGCTCAGCCCTTCAAGGTTGAGTGTGCAGCTGCAAGTCTTCCCCTCCCCGCCACCCCCGGGGTTCAGGAGTGCAGTGCAGAGAGCTGCTCTGGCCCTCAAATAGACCTCTCTTTTTTTTTTATTGTGGTAACACAACATGAGATCCACCCTCTTAACAAATTTTTAAGTGTGCAGTACAGTGTTAACCACAGGCAAAACATTGTGAAGCAGACCTCTAGAATTTAATCATCTTGTATAACTGACACTTTGTACCTGTTGAATAGCAACTCCCCGTTTTCCCCCTCCCCCCCGCCCCTGTCAACCACCATTGTACCCTCTGCTTCTATGTGTTCTACTATTTTAGATAACTCATATAAGTGGAATCATACAGTATTTGTCCTGTGACTGGCTTGTTTCATTTAGCATAATGTCTTCAGAGTTCATCCATGTTGTCACATATGGTAGAATTTCCTTCCTTTTTAAGGCTGTATAATATTCCATTGTATGTACATATCACATTTTCTTTGTCCATTCATCCATCAATGGACATTTAGGTCATTTCCATATCTTGACTATTGTGAATAATGCTGCAATGAACATGGGTGTGCAAATATCTTTTCAAGATCTTGATTTCAATTCTTTTGGAAAATCCCACAGAAGTAGGATTGCTGGATTATATGGTATTCTATTTTTAATTTTTTGAGGAGCCTCCATGCTGTTTTCAGCACACCGTTTTACATTCCCATCAACAGTGTAGCAGAGTTCCAATTTCTCCAGATCCTCACCAATCCTTGTTATCTTTTAGTTTTTGTTCATAATAGCATTCCTAAAAGGCATGAGGTGATATCTCATTGTGGTTTTGATTTGCATTTCCCTGATGACTGGTGATGTGGAACATCTTTTCACATACCATTTTTATGTCTTTGGAGAAACGTCTATTCAAATCCTTTGCTCATTTTCTGATCAGGATAATTGGTTTTTTGTGCTATTGAATTCAAGGTTTTTTTGGGCGGGGGATGTATTATCCCCATATGGTTAATATCCACATGTGTGGTTTGCAAATATTTTCTCCCATTCCGTAGATGGCCTTTTCCCACTGTCATTTGTTTCCTTTGCTATACATAAACTTTTTAGTTTGATGTAGATCCACTTGTCTATTTTTGCTTTTATCTGTGCTTTGGGTATCATTGCCAAGACCAATGTCATGAAGCTTTTCTCCTGTGTTTTCTTCTAGGAATTTTATAGTTCCAGATCTTATGCTTGTGTTTAATTTATTCACTTCTGCTATTAACAGAGAAAAAAAATAAGTTTATTTTCTAGCAGGGCATTCCACCCTGTGTGTGAAAGTGCTTTAAAACCTCTAAAGGGCTACACAAATGCTCGATGGGGCACGTTCTGTGTTACTGCTCTCTCAAAGGGCACCTCCATGTGCTAAACCCAGTGGCCCTGACTCCTTCCTAATCTGTCTTGACTTCTCTGTGATGTTAAATGCACTTCAACCCTCTTCCCACCTCCTTTTTGGTTTCTGTGAAACTGAACTCTAGTGTTTTTCTCCTACTTATGGCCACTCATTCTTTCCTCCCTCACTGCTACTCTCTCCTCCCTCTATTGAGATAACTCTTGTCTAAAAATCTATGGTCTTTTTTCTTTCTCATCCTTGACCATCTCTTCTAGTCTGTTTTAAGTGAAAGACTTTTGTATGTACAACTCCTTTAACCCTCTCCCAAGCTCCAGCCTTTTAACTACTTATGGGCTTCTCAGTGCCAATAATCACCCCAAACATACTGTTCAAAGGTAAACTGAGGCACATTAAAAGTTTGACGAGTTTATTTGAGCAAACATCTGTTCGAATTGGTCAGTGCCAAATCTTAAATGGTTAGGAGCACTCCACTGACAGGAACTAGGGACAAGATTTTTGTAGAGAAGATGGGGAAGCAAAGCAAAGAAATTATTTGCCTGGTTACAGCTTAAGTGGTTGCCTTATTTGGGAAAACCCAGTTGGTGTTTGTGATGGTTGTTTTCAAGTTTCACTTTCTCAGATTTGAGTGCATTGTCTCTGGCTAGGGTTTTGGTTTGCATATGGAGGCTATCAAGGTGTTAGAGCCATCTCAGTCTAATGGCCTCCTTGTTTAAATACTTTAACAATACAATTACTTTTGTGTTCCCTAATTCTCTTGACAGCACCAAGGGTCACCCAAGACGGAAACCTCAGTCATCCTCAATGCCTCATTCTCCCTTACTGCCCATAGCCAATCATTTGCTAAACCATGTCATTCCTACTGGCGTTATATTTTCCAAATTGGATGCAACCTATATCTGTAACACATCTTCTTCTAGAAGCCCATTAAGAGAGGGGATTTTGTCACCTGTCCTTAAACCTATGTAGACCTTCATTCCTGCCTTGACCAATAGGTACAGAAGAAGTAATGATATCTGTCTTCTGAGGCTAAATCACAAAAATACCACCTCACTATCTTGGAATGCTCGTTCTTGGAACCCAACCACCATGCTGTGAGAAAGCCCAGGCAGCCTGTGGAGAGGCCCACATGGAAAGGAACCAAGGTCTCAAGCCCTCAGCCCTGGCTAGGCTCTTAGCCAATAGCCAGAACCAACTTGCCAACTGTGTCAGTAAGCCATCTTGGAAAGAGAAGCCTCCAGCCCCCAGTTGATCTTCCCCAGATGATGCTGTATAGAACAGAGCCAAAGCCTGGCCAAGCTGCAGATTCTTGTGAAAAATAAATGATTGCTGGTTTAAGCTACTAAGTTTGGGGATGATTTGTTATGCAGCAATAGGTAACTGATACAGTAATTCTGAAATGTCTCTTAAATCTGTCACGATCTCTCCATTCTCCCAGGTCAGGCCCTTGTTGTTTTTCTTAACTGGGAGACAATTTGCCTAACGTATCTTCTGGAAATAAAGCTCTGCTCAAAATAATAGTTAACACTGTTTAATGCTGATTTATCTGCAGAGCTAAGTGCTGGAAATTCATTAAGTTATTTGATCCTTACAACTCTACAGAGTGGTTTGTAGCTGAAGAAATGAGTTTAAATAGGTGAAATAACTTAAGAACTTAATTTCCCTCTTTTACAGAGGAGGAAACGATGCTCAGAAGGGTTAATAACTCGCCCAAGATTCAAACCCAAGTCTTTCTAAGTCCATGGTCAGTGCTTATAACCATCTTCCCTGCTCAAGAATTTCCAACGACTCCTCATTGCTCACAGGATAATGACTTAAACCTGACATCCAGACCTGATATCCAAGGTGCAGCGTTGGTCTTCTGGCCTCAGGTCTGGGCATGTGAATTTTTTGGTTGCATTTCTTTTGTGTGGGGTAGTGGAAAGAAACTCAGGCTGTCAGCCAGTCTAGGCACTGCCATAGTCATTTATTCTTTCCAGGACTTGGTTTCCTCGTTGAAAAATGAGAGACGATTGAACCAGCTCATATTAAAGTTCTCTTCCAGCAGTAACTCCATGTAGTGTAGAAACCATCCTCTTGTACTTTTGTGCTTCCTGCCTCTCCTAGAACCCCAGTGCCTGAACTCCCCGTCAGGGCTCAGGTCCCCGCTGCCAAGAAGGTGAGAGAAGATGCGAGACTCAGAGGCCGATGCTTTAGGGAAAGTTCTCCATTTACCACTTTATCAGAACTAGCTTTATAATGTGGAATAGAATCTGCTTTTTTGCAGTTGGAAGAAGGAAAATTTTCTTCTGATATTTCTGAGATTCTATTCCTAGTGGTTTTCTTGAGGCTGAGCATTGGACTGTCATTAGTTAGCACTGAGAGGAGATGGGGGAGGCACCGGAGAATCTCAGACTTACACTCCAGCTTTCTAATTATTTTGCATGCTTTCTGGACATTAGTGTAACAGACCATTAAGGCATGGTTTGCCCAGGCGAGGTTCAATCACTAGATTGTGGGCCAGTCACCTCTGCACCCAGACTTTACCCTTTTCAGATTTGGTTGGCTTTGGGTTGTAGAATTTTAAGGGGGAAGGTTTTGAGGTGGGGGAGGAGTTGTTTTTAAATATGTGATTTACACAGCTTTCCTTTTGTGGACGTTTTACAGAAGTTTATTTGAAACCTGAGATACTTTTGAATATAAAAGAGCACGAGCCCTCTCAGGACTCTGTCGTTCAAAGTTAACCAGTGGCAGAATATGTCTGCCTCTGGAATCTTTTTCTGAGTTTTTTCCGGAATTCTATCCCTGTGGATTTATTGAAACTTAGTTTCTTTTTGGCTCCTGGGTTCCTCTTTATTGTTGTTATCTTGGTACTAATCTTTGTTTACCCAGGTTCTGACATTTTTTTACTCCAGAATTAATTATCCCAGATGGTCTGCTGTACTGTGTTTTCCAAGCAAACAAAGTGGGCAGGAAATATGAGCTTCCTGAGCAAATTGGCTTTCCGCTTTCTTAGGAGACTTTGCCTTTTCGAAGCTTGTTTATCTTATGTCTACCGCTCTTATTTATCGTTGATTAAATATATACTTTTTTGGTCTGGATTTAATTAGATTTTATCTTTTTCCAATTAAACTGATGGTTCTGATATTCTGCCTTTTGCTTCCCTGAGTCTCCTTTGTAGAATCTATTGTTCCATTTAGTTTAAACTGCTACATTCTTTCTGTTGACCAGTTCCTTGCTCAGAATAACTTCTCCACACCTGGAACTTTGGCCTAGGATTTCTTTTCACTTTTAGGCACTTTCCATAACATTGCAGTGTGAGTGGTTAGCACATGAGCTCTTGGGAAACTTGCCTCCTGGGATTTGCACGCCGAGTCACGCTTGGTGAGTCAGTGACCAGATGTTTGCTCCTCTCCTCCCCCCACTCCACCTCAGCAACGCATGTGCAGTTCTCTGAAGGATAGCACCTCTCTTTATGCCTTTCTCCTGATGCAATGGCAGGAATCCTGGAAATGGCTGCCTCAAATGTAGGGACCACTGGAATCTTGCCTCGACACATAACCCAGATCACCAGTAATAATCCAGCTGCCTTCTAGCTCTGAAACGCTGTTTCTGCCTGAAATGGGGTGGAGAGAGCCAGTCCAGACAGCTGGAAGCTCCCACCCTTCTTCCTCTCCAGAAGCAGATACTCTCTGTATCAGGAAGAGAGCCTCCTTCCTGAGAAATCTATTCTCAGTCTTGACTTGTCCTCTTCCACTGGTCCTCACCTACCCCTTTCTCTAGCCTATCACTTTCATTCATTCATTCAACATTTATAAACACCAACTATGTGCCATGCATCATCCTGGTCTTTGGAAGTACAAACAAGTAAACAATCATGGTAGAGAGTGCTAAATGCTGAAATACGGCAAAAAGCAAAAGGGCCGGCCCTGTGGTCTAGTGGTTAAGTTTGACATGCTCCTTTTCGGCATCCCAAGTTTGGTTCCCAGGCAGGGACTTATACTACTCATCCATGGCCATGCTGTGGCGGCAACCCACATACAAAAGAGAGGAAGATTGGCATAGATGTTAGCTCAGGGCAAATCATCCTCAAGCTAAAAAAAAAAAAAGCAAAGACCTGTAAGTCTGTAAAGGGGTGGTCAGTGAGGCCTCCCTATAAGGTCACTTAAGCTGCGTTTTGAAGGATTGTTTGCAGTTCACCAGTGAACACTCTTCATTCAGCCTACTTTGTACTGAGGACTTCTGGCAGGGGAAATAGACTTGGCAGGATCCTTCATAGAATAATCTGGCAGACACCACTTTAACCCCTTGATCAAATTAACATCCCCAGTATTAGCACAACTACTGGTACCTCCTGATACGATGCACTGAGAAGAATACAACATTTCTGTGATGTTTCTACCAAAAATGCATTACCTGAATTTGAATTATGAAGAAACAAGAGACAAACCCAGACTGAGGGGCATCCTACAAGATAACTGGCCTGTACTCTTCAGAAAGGTCAATGTTATGAAAGACAGAGAAAGACTGAGGAACGGTCCCGATTAAAGCAGGCTAAAGAGACTGGCAACTGAATGCAGTGCAGGATCTGGGGGCTGGCCTAGTGGTGCAGTGGTTAAGTTCGCACGTTCTGCTTCTCTGCGGCCTGGGGTTCGCCGGTTCGGATCCTGGGTGCGGACATGGCACTGCTTGGCAAACGCCATGGTGTGGTAGGCATCCCACATATAAAGTAGAGGAAGATGGGCATGGATGTTAGCTCAGGGCCAGTCTTCCTCAGAAAAAAGAGGAGGATTGGCAGTAGCTAGCTCAGGGCTAATCTTCCTCAAAAAAATAAAAATAAATAAATGCAGGATTTTCTTTTTTTGTAGTGGACATCTTTGGGACACTTGGCAAAATCTGAATATTGTCCGAAGATTATATTATTGTATCAGTGTTGACTTCCTAATCTTGAGAATTGTACTGTGGTTATGTAAGAGAATGTCCTTGGTTTTAGGAAATACAAATTGAAGTAGTTCATTTGGGGGCAAAGGGGCATCATGTCTGCAACTTATTCTCAAATGATAGAAAAAAAAAGTGCATGTATATGTGCATGTGTAATGAGAGGGGGGAGGGAGGAATAGATATAAAGCAAATGTGGTAATGTTAAAATTGGGGGAAATCTGAGTGAAGCGTATTAAAGGAATTCTTTCTACTGTTATTGCAACTTTTCTATGAGTCTGAAATTATGTCCAAAACAATTTTTTTTAAAGAATTGGCAGAGTCCTACCAAAGAGGACGGACAGCTTTGCCTCCTTGTGACCAGTCCCTTAGGCCTTGGGACCTGTGAACATGGGAGTAGAGGGCAGTATCTTGCTTTGCTCTTGGACCTGCAGTAGCAAGATTCCATGCAACCAAGAATCACTGTCTTCAGGCCCTGGCATCCACCGTATTGCAGAGCCCAAAAGGTGACTGAAAGCTCCCAGGCCCTGTGCCATTTCCCCCTCTGTACAGGAGTATATTCCAGGGACTCAGTGGAATGTAGTGTCTGACAAATCCTTGCTCAGCTAAACAGACATGGAGCTCCAGTTCTCATAAATACCAAGGACAGTTTCTATTCCACTGGCTGGCTTCGCCCCAAACAGTGGTCCACCACTGAGAACAATTCTTTCTTCCCATTAGTTGAATCCCTCAGTGACTTTCTTTGCTGCAAAATAGGGATTCTTAGCCTGTCTCTGCCTAATGCTCTGTGGAAGCAGAAATTTATAAGCCTTGTGTTTTCTCCATTGTGGAAGATTAAACCCTATATTCTCTCTTTCTTGGCAGTTGTTTTTTTAATTAATAGGCTTTAGAGTAGTTTTAGGATCACAGCAAAACTGAGTGCAAAGTACAGAGTTCTGACATAAGCGCCCCCCACGACACACACATACACACACACACAGCCACCCCCACCATCAACATCTGGCACCAGTGTGATACATTTGTTAACAATCAATGAACCAACATTGACACATCATTGTTACCCAAAGTCCATAGTTTACATTAGGGTTCATTCTTGGTGTTGTGCACTCTGTGGGCTTTGACAAATGTAAAATGATATGTATTCACCATTATAGTATCATACAGAATAGTTTCACTGCCCTAAAAATCCCCTGTGCTCCACCTCTTCCTCCTCCCACCCTACTCCCTAATGCCTGACAACCACTGATCTTTTTACTGTCTCTATAGTTTTGCCTTTTCCAGAATGTCACATGGTTGGGATGATACAGTATGTAGGCTTTTCAGACTGGCTTCTTTCACTTAATAATATGCATTTAAATTTCCTTCATATCTTTTCATGGCTTGATAGCTCATTTCTTTTTGTCACGGAATAATATTCCTTTGTATGGATGTACCTCAGTTTATCCATTCACCTATTGAAGGACATTTAGGTTGCTTCCAATTTTTGGCAGTTATGAATAAAGCTGCTATAATTATGTGCAGGCTTTTGTGTGGGTGTAAGTTTTCACTTCATTTGGGTAAATACCTTAGAGTATAATTGCTGGGTCGTATAGTAAGAGTATATCTAGTTTTGTAAAAATCTGCCAAACTATCTTCCAAATTAGTTACACTGTTTTGTATTCCCACCAGCAATGAATGAGAGTTCCTGTTGCTCCACATCCTTGCCAGCATTTGATGTTGTTTTGGGTTTTAGCCATTCTAATGGATGTGTAGTGGTATCTCCTTGTTTTAGTTTGCAATTCCCTAATGACATGTGATATTGAGCATCTTTTCATTTACTTATTTGCCATCTGTATATCATCTTTGGTGAGGTATCTATTCAGATACTTTGCCTATTTTTAAATTAGGTTGTTCATTTTCTTATTGTTGAATTTTAAAGAGTTATTTGTATATTTTGGATAACAGTCCTTTACCAGATATGTCTTTTGCAAATATTTTCTCCTAGTCTGTGGCTTCTCTTCTCATTCTTTTGAGGCGCTTGGTTTTTATTCACCTTGTTTATATTTCTCTGTTTCAGTGCTGGCTGGCAAATCTTGCCTACAGCCAGAGACTACAAGCTTAACTGGCAGCCTTAGTGGGTAAAAAAAGCTTTTTTCAAGATAAAAGTTTATTTACTCAGGCACTGTGAAAATCACCATGCTGAGCAGTGAGTCAATTTAGAAAACTGTAATAAAACCGAGGAGCAGTCTTTAAGATGTTAGATCAAAGTTACAAAGGATATAAATCCTAATCTATATTGAGGAAGAAGGACACAAATGTTAAATGTATACCTGTGCTGTATTTTACAATCTTTCTATTCCTCTTCTGTCGAGATTACTTATAAAAGTTTCTTTAGTTATTCAGACTTCATAAATTTATTGTTCTCTCTTATGCAATATTACCAGCTTCTTCAAGCCTTGCTATCTGATTGTCGTTTAAACCGGTGTATGTAAATCCCATCTATAGAGTATCAGAGTTGTCTTTGTAAGGCAGAACAGCTTCAGTTTCACTATATCTTTCTGTTTTCCCTTTAGCCAAAGGAGTTGTGTCAATCAGGATAATCTTGGTTATGCTGAGGTAATGAAGACCCTTAGAAACTTAGTAGCTTAGAACAACCAAGCTAAATTCTCACTCACACTACATGTCTTAGTCTGCCGTAGCTGCCATAACAAAATTCTGTAAACTGAGTGGCTTAAACAACAGAAATTAATTTTCTCACAGTTCTGGAGGCTGGAAATCCAAGATCAAGGTGCTGGTTGATTGGTTTCTGGTGAGAGCTCTTTTGCAGACAGCTGCCTTTTTGTTTATCCTCACAGGATCTTTCCTTAATGCATGTGCACGGAGAGAAAGAGAGAGAGCAAGCTCTCTGGTGTGTCTTCATATAAGGACACTAATCCTATCGATTCAGGCACCCAATTTTATGACCTCATTTAACTTTAATTGCTTCCCAAAAGCACCATCTCCAAATGCAGCCACACTGGGACTAGGGCTTCAACATATGAATTTTGAGGGGGACATAATTCAGTTCATAGCACTCTATGTCTATCGAGGGTCCACTACGGGCTCTGCTCCATGTCTCCTCGTTCTAGCACCCAGGATAACAGATCATCTGCCATCTTGAATGTTGCCAGTTACTGTAGAAGAGGGAGTAAGACCTCTAGAGTATTTCACACTGGCAATTAAATGCTCTGGTCCAGAAGTAGAAGTGTGTCTTACAAGCCATTGGCCAGAACTAGTCACATGACCCCATCCAATCACAAGGGAGCCGGAAGATGCAATCTTACCATATTCCCAGAAGACAGCTGAAAATATTTACTGAACAGCATTAATAACTATCATAGGAAAATAAATGGCTACTATTGAATCTAGCAGACTCTTCAGCTTAAAATTATATATGTGTATGAGGTTTATACACCAATGTTCCTAGCAGCACTATTTACAGTAGCGAAAAGGTGGAAACAGCCCAAATGTCCATCAATGGATGAATGGATGAACACAATGTGATATATACATACAATGGAATATTATTCAGCCTTAAGAAAAATGAAATTCTGACACACACTACAGCATGGACAAACCTTGATGACTTAAGTGAAATAAGCCAGACACGAAAGGACAGATATTGTATGATTCCACTTATATGAGTTACCCAGAATAGTCAAATTCATTGAAACACAAAGTAGAATAGTGGTTACCAGGAGCTGGGGGGAGTGGAGAGCGAGGAGTTACTTCTTAATGGGTAGAGTTTCAGTTTGGGGAGATGACAAAGTTCTGGAGATGAATGATGGTAATGGTTGCACAACCGTGTGAATGTACTTAATACACTTAAAATGGTTAAAATGGCAAAATTTGTTATGTATATTTTACCACAATAAAAAGAAATGAGGGGGGAAAGCAAGCTGTTTATAAGAAACACACTTTAGTTACAAAAAAGACAAGTTGAAAGTAAAAGGGTAGAAAAGACATACTGTACAAACACTAGGCATAAGAAAATAGGTCTGGCTATATTAATATCAGACAATATAGACTTCAAAACCAAGAGAATTACTAGACTGAAAAAAGGTGTTTTATAGTGATAAAACGATCAATTCATCCAAAAGACATTCAATCCTAAAGTGTATATGTATACGTAACAACAAAGCTTCAAAATACTTGAAGCAACAATCGGCAGAACTAAAGAGAGAAGTAAATAAATCTACAACATACTTAGAGATTTTAACACTCTTCTCAGTAATTGATAGAACAAGTAGCCACCCCCCAAATCAGTAAAGATATAGATTTAAACAACACTATCAACCAATTTAACCTAATTGACATTTATACAACACTGTATCCAGCAACTTGCAGAATACATAGTCTTTCCAAGTGCATGTGGAACATTTATCAAGATAGACCATATGCTGAGAGGTAAAACCAGTCTCAATAAATTTAAAAAGATTATTATCATACTAAGTATATTCTTTGACCACAAAAGTATTAAATTAGAAACCAATAGTAATAAGACATCTAGAAAAATCACCCAGTGTTTGAAAATCAAACAACACACCTCTAAATAACCCATGGGTCAAAGAAAGAAAAATCACAAGGGAAATTAGAAAATATTTTGAACTGAATAATAATGTAAACACAACGTATCAAAATTTGTGGGATGCAGTGAAAGCAGTGCTTAGAGGGAATTTATGGATTAATTCTTATTAAAAAACATATTAAAAAAGAAGAAGGATGTAAAATCAATAAGCTTCCATTTTAAGAGGCTAAAAAAAAGAGAAGTAAGGACAAGAAAGGAAATAATTTAAAAAATCAGCAGGACTTTTGGCTCAGACCAAGATGAAATAGGCAGACTTATTCCTCCTGATAAGTACAGCTAAAACCCTGATCATTATATATAAAACAAATACAAGAAGGCTCTGAAAGGTGGAGAGAAGAAGATTTGGCTGGGATCTTGGACCTGAGGAACAACAGAGAATGAGCTCCCTGGATTTTCTTTTGGTCTTACAATATCCTGGACTGGGTGCCAGAGAAGCCAGCAACTCAGAAATGCCAACGGGAGCACACACGAAAAATAAAAAGGCCTGCTCTCTCTAGTCAAGGGACCAGGAAAGAGGTAACCTGGCAAGAAAGAAAACTTACAGAAAATAACTGTCTTGTTCTAGCTAAATACCATGGAGAAAACCATGGTCCCTCTGTTCTCCTTATCTGCAGAGGCTGAGTGAAGGAGCTTAGACTTCCACCCTTAATATGCTATAATGAGGCACCTCTCCTACCACCCCTGCCTTCCCCCATCTCCTGCTGGGGTGGTATCAGAGAAGACCTAGTGGGCAACTGGGACTTACACCCCTACCTGGCAGTATTGGACCACCCTACACACATACACACAGTGTCAGTGGGGACCACATGGGGATCCTGGACTTCCACCCCACCCGCTGGTAATAAGGTGCCCTTTCTCTCCTCCTGGGGTGTCAGAGGAAGCTGAGTGGGAAGCCAGAACTTTCACTCTCATCCAGTGGTAACAAGGACCCTCTCCCCACCCCAAGTAGAGGCCACTTGGGAAGCAGCATCAAGGTGCACCTCCCCTTCCCAGCCTGGAAGGCCTAGTGGGGGATCTGAAATCCCACCTCCGGCCAGCAGTAAGGAAACAGCCTTCCCTCGTCCAGGGTGTCCAAGGAGTCTGGGTGAGGGACCTGGACCATCAAGCTTACCTAGCAGTAGCAAGGAAATGCTCCCTTCCTCCATGGCACAATGTCAGAGAAGCCCTGCTAAAACAGATTTGCATAATACCCAGAGTCTCGTAACATAGTACCCAAATGTCCAGGACACAATACGAAATCATGCATCATATGAAGAACCAAGAAAATCTTGAGTGAAAAAATTTAACAGATGCCATCACTGAGATGACAGATGCTGGAATTTTCTAACAAGGATTTTAAAGCAGCCATCATAAAAATGCTTCAACAAGCAATTACAAATATGCTTGAAACAAATGAAAAAAATAGAAAAACCTCAGCAGAGAAATAGAAGATATATAGAACCAATAAATGGACATTTTAGAACTGGAAAATACAACAACTGAAATTAAAAACTCAAAGGATGGGCTCAATAGCAGGCCCAAATGGTTTCACTGATGTATCAGTCAGGGTTCAACCAGAGAAGCAGAACTGCAAGGAGACACATATAGTAAAAGATTTATTTTAGGGTTTTGATCTTGTGCATTTGTCTAATGGAGTAAATATCAGTAAGATTCACAGGATACCACAAAGTGTTTAACAGAACGATGTTGGCAGAGACAACACCAGCTTGGTCTGAAAATGATAGACACTACAAAACAAAAAGAGGCCTTTGGACCCCAAAATTCTAATAGCAAGAAGTAGGCTGAGAAATCTACACAGCTCTACACATGGGCTGCCTTTCACAGAAAAGGAAGGATGATTCAGAAGGTAGAACCAAAACCCTAACAGGTGGAGCCATGGAGGATGTACAAATGGCCAAGAAGCACATGAGATACATCTTAGGGAAATGCAAATCAAAACCACAGTGAGGTACCACTTCACTTCTACTAAGATGACTAGAATAAAAAAGATGCACAATAACAAGTTTTGGCAAGGATGTAGGGAAATTGAATACACATTACTTTTAGGAGAATAAAATAGTGCAGTTTCTTTGAAAAATAGCTTGACAGTTCCTCAAGAAGTTAAACATATAGTTACCATGTGACCCAGCAATTCCACTCCTAGTTGTATAGAGAATTGAAAACGTCTGAAAACTTGTATATGAATGTTCATATCAGCGTTATTCATAATAGCCAAAAGATGGAAACAACCCAAATGCCCATCAACTTACATACATACAATGGAATATTATTCAGCCATAAAATGTAAGATGAAGTACTGATACATTTTACAACATGAATGAACCTTGAAAATGTTTTGCTAAGCAAAAGAAGCCAGACACAAAAGGCCGCATATTGTATGGTTCCATTTTTACGAAATGTCCAGAATAAGCAAATCCATAGAAACAGATAGCAGATTATTAGTTTCCGGGGGCTGGAGGGAATGAGGAATGGGGAGTAATTAGTGGCAAAAATGTTCTGGAATTGGATAGTGGTGATGGCTGCAAATTGTGAATATACTAGAACCACTGAATTATGTACTTTAAAATGGTGAATTTTATGTGATTTATATCTTTAAAAAAAAAAAGTAGTGGAGACTCACTCCTGGGCAGAAATAAGACTGAGTCCTAATCAAGGAAATTTCAACATTTTCCTAGCTGGATTTCAGAATTGCTATGGACCAGTGATTCCCAGGTGCCTCTCATTTCCCCCCTTTTTAAATAATACCCATGATGGTTATCCTTTTACTGTCCCATCATTGCATTTTGGGTATGTAGGGGATGGTCGCTTGTCTTTAGTTCACAGGTATTCAGATTGAGAGGAACTTTATTTGAGTAGCTGTACTTAAGGAGGTACATCCAAACAGCTCATGTGCACCAGGACCTAATTTAGATGGTGTATGAGTTTGCTCAGGCTGCCATAACAAAATATCACAGCCTGGGTGGTTTAAACAATAGAAATTTATTTTCTCACAGTTCCGGAGGCGAGAAGTCCAGGATCAAAGTGTAGAAAGGTTTGGCTTCTTCTGAGACCTCTCTACTTGGCTTGCAGATAGCCACCCTCTTACTGGGTCCTCTCATGGTCTTTTCTCTGTGCATGCACATACCTGGTGTCTCTTTGTATTGTTAATTTCCTCTTCTCATAAGGACTCCAGTCAGATTGGATTAGGGCCCACCCTAATGGCCCTATTTTAACTTAATCAACTCTTTAAAGACCCTATCTCCAAATGCAGTCACATTCTGAGGTACTAGGAGTTGGGGCTTCTACATATAAACTTGGGGGGTGGACACAATTCAGCCCATAACAGATGGCAAACGTATTATAAATTTTTAAAACCTCAGGGGGCCGACCCCATGGCTGAATGGTTAAGTTTGCGCGCTCCACTTCGCTGGCCGGGGATTTCGCTGGTTCGGATCCTGGGCGTGGACATGGCACCGCTCACCAGGCCACGTTGAGGAGGCATCCCACATGCCACAGCTAGAAGGACCCACAACTAAAATATACACCTGTGTCCTGGGGGGATTTGGGGAGAAAAAGCAGAAAAAAAAAAAAAAAGAAGATTGGCAACACTTGTTAACTCAGGGGCCAAGCTTTAAAAAAAAAAATTTTAACTTCATATTTTCCTGATGCCTCAACATTCCCACCTACAGACCATGAGCACTCTGCTGTGTGACCAAGCACACTAGGCTAGTTCCTACCACAAGTTCCCCTTCTTGCCTTCCCCTGACTGTGACCTAGTGACATTCAAAGGCACCAGTGAAATCCCCTCATGCCTTTCGCTTGTGTACTCCACCATGACCCAATAAAGGCGCTTGCCCATAGGTCCTCACTCTCTTGGCTCCCCATCCACTTGGTTGAGCCTTCTCCCTCGGTGCTTCTTCCATGTGGCCCCCTGCATGGCATGCCTTGTCTCCCTCTCCTAGGACCTGGGAGTATAATAAATCCTCTAATTCCCTGTGCTTCTCTGAGCGTAATTTCCACAGCCATGTGGACTTACTCCCCCTTTTACAACACAGCAAGATTCTAAACTTTCAGCTGGTCAAAGCTGTAATGGGATGAGACCTTGGGGCCTTGGGAGAGGTGAGTGTATTTTGCACATGAGAGGAGTGTAATTTGTTATCAGAAGGCAGACTGTGGTGGTTTTAAAATACATCCACAGAGCCAGCCCCGTGGGCCAGTTGTTAAGTTCATGCGCTCTGCTTCAGCGGCCCAGGGTTTCGCCGATTCAGACCCTGGGCATGGACATGGCACTGCTCATTAAGTCATGCTGAGGCGGCAGCCCACATAGTACAACCAGAGGCACTCACGACTACAATATACGACTACGTACTAGGGGGGCTTTGGGGAGAAGAGGAAGGACAAAAAAGAAAATTGGCAACGGCTGTTACCTCAGGTACCAATCTTTTAAAAAATAAAATAAAATAAAATATATCCATGAATTCTTGATACTCTTTGCCTCAAGAGGTGAAGCTGAGTTCCCCTCCCCTTGAGTGTGGGGTGAGCTTAGTGACTTGCTTCCAACAAATAGAATATGGTGGAAGTGGCAGCGTATTTCTTCCAAGGCTATGTCAGAAAAGGCACTGGAGACGACTCCTCATTACTCTCTCAGATCACACACTCTGGAGGAAGGTAACTCTGAACACTCAAGCAGCCCACAAAGAGGCCCTTGTGACAAGGACCTGAGGCTTCCTGCCAACAGCCATATAAGTGAACCATGTTGGAAGTAGACTCACCAGCCTCAGTCAAGCCTTCAGATGACTGCAGCCCCAGCTGACATCTTGACCATAACCTCATGAGAGACCCTGAACAAGAACCATTGAGCTAAGCTGCTCCCAGATTCCTGACCCCAGAAACTATGTGAGATAATAAGTATTTACTATTTTAAGCCACTAAGTTTGGGATAGTTTGCTATCCAGCAATAGATAATATACTAGGTCTTTATCAAGAGAGGAAAATGATATACAGACTGGAACAGTGGCCCCCTTTATTTATTTATGTTATCTGCATAGCCCCCTTAGGCATTTAAGTTGATGACTCCTACAAAATTGCAAAGTCACTTTCTCCAATTAGATTATATATATCTCTAAGGCAGAGGTCATGACATCTCTTTGTTTGGTGTCCTTTCCCCTAGGATAACTAATTCAATAAGTCCTCCAATAAATCCTTGCCAGCTGTCAAGGGGAGGAATACATGGAGGACACTGTATAGGGATTTGTGGAATGTCTGTTGTGCCTAATTTTCAAGCCCGTGTATTAGGTTCTTTGCTCAGACAATTTGCTCGGAACTAGGTTAGGAATTCCACAAATGTTCGTCAGTTATAGTGAGAATAAGAATCTTAAAAGAGTCTCAAACTGGGGCCAGCCCAGTTGTGTAGTGGTTAGGTTCACACACTCCACTTCAGTGGCCCGAGGTTTGTGGGCTCAGATCCCAGGCAGGTGGACCTACACATCGAGCCATGCTATGGTGGCATCCCACATACAAAATAGAGGAAGACTGGCACAGATGTTAGCTCAGGGCAAATCTTCCTCAAGCAAAAAGAGGAAGATTGGTGGTGCCAGCCTGGTGGCACAGCGGTTAAGTTGGCACGTTCCGCTTCTCGGCAGCCTGGGATTTGCCGGTTCAGATCCCAGATGCAGACATGGCACCACTTGGCAAAAGCCATGCTGTGGTAGGCGTCCCACGTATAAAGTAGAGGAATATGGGCACCGATGTTAGCTTGGGGCCAGTCTTCCTCAGCAAAAAGAGGAGGATTGGCAGTAGTTAACTCAGGGCTAATCTTGCTCAAAAAAAAAAAAGGAAGATTGGCAACAGATGTTAGCTCAGGGCCAATCTTCCTCACACACACACATAAAAAAAGTCTCAAATCAAACAGAAATCAATCATATAGAGTAGGTTGAACCACATGAAACTGCGAACATTTGACTGCTAAAACAGTAGTATCCTATGGTTCAACTGAATAATACATATATTTTTAACAAAACCAGTCCACTCACAGTTTGTCCCTGAACTCCTCTAGTTGGCTAGCCTCATGCCTCCATCTGGAGGAATATTGCATGACAAAGATCAGTCATAGGTACTCTCCTGAGAGGCCAGCCTTTCTGTGCAAGATGTCTGAATCCCAATAGTCATCACCAGTGCTGCCTAAGCCGGCTGCTGCATGTCTTTGTGAGACTAGGTTTGTAACCCAAATGTGCAACTTGTCTTTTGATCTTAGGGCCTGACCCTAATGTCTTCCTTTCTTGTTATGTTTTATTCCTGCTATTACAGGGTGGAGGGCATGGGAGGCTTCAGTGGAGAGTTGTAGTAGCCACAGAGTAGGGGCAGTAGAATTGAAGGTGTTGGTGTAGGTTGTGGTGGTGGTGGTGGAGATGGAGGTAATGGTGGTGGAGTTGGGGTTGG
>NC_060277.1:66016512-66128204 GCF_021613505.1 Equus quagga
GGTTGCAGGTCAGGCGGTTTGGGGATAGGCTTGTTGAAGCCGCGTCTACCCACTAGCCAGTACGTGTCCTCGACGCCCTTGCCCTGGGGAGGCAGGGGGACGGAGGACTTAGCGGGACTGGGGTGAAGAAGGTGGATCTGCAGGTCGCAGCGAAACCTGGAGACTTGGCGTGCCCCTCGCCAGAGCTGTCGCCCAGCAGGGGGCGGGGCCCGGCCTCACCTTCAGCTCCGTGCGGCCTCGCACCTCCACCTGGAAGCCCTCATCCAGAGCGCGAAGAATCCGCACAGTGCTCATGTTCACGTGGATGCGGTAAGCTGGGACAACGGGGAACGCCGTGAGCTCGGGACTCCCCTCCCGCAGACCCCCTCCCAGGCCGTTACCCCATCGGGCTGCGCGACGTCGCCCTACCCCTCCCGCCTCGGTCACACTCACGCAGACCGGTGGACTCCATGCGCGAGGCAGTGTTCACCGTGTCCCCAAACAGGCAGTACCGCGGCATGGTGAGGCCCACCACGCCCGCCACGCACGGGCCTGCGGAGATGCGCGGGGTCGGCGGGCGGGGCTGGGCTGAAGCTGGCCGTGCCTGGCGTCTGGGCGGCACCTAGGGCCTTGGGGGACTTCAGCACCCCATACTCTCCACCAGCTCCCCAAAGAAACACTCTCAAGTGTACCCTCTTATATTACGATGGGGTGTCTGCTACGCAAAGGAGGCTTCAAGACAAGTCCCCTCTCCCACCCACCCCACGAGTTTGCCTCCTGTGTAGGAAATATGGAGCCGGCCCCAAAGAGGGAGATGGGGTGGTGCCCCGAAGGGCCGGGGCTTACCCGAGTGCAGGCCGATACGGATGCGCACGGGCACCTCGGGCATGTGGCGCATGCGAAAGGACCCCACAGCACTGAGGATGTCCAACGCCATATTTGCGATCTCTGCCGCGTGCCGCTGCCCATTGCGCTGGGGCAGCCCCGAGGCCACCATATAGGCGTCCCCAATTGTCTCCACCTGGGGGAAGGGTTGTGTAAATTCACTACTAAACACCTCTCTCGCCCAAAGTGATTGTCCCTTGTCAGGAGGCCTAAACTGGGGTTAATACAGAGATTCTGGGGAGCCCTCCAGCTGTGGAACTGAGCTGGGGACTGGCAGAAGAGATAAGGTATAAGAGGACTGGAAAAGGGGCTTGGGCTGGCGGCCTGGGGCAGGTGGCTGAGCAAAAAGGGCTGAGCTGGAGGCTGGTAAAGCTGAAGGAGGGCTTGCCTCCCACACACCCCACCTTGTAGACATCGTGGGAGCCAATGATGGCATCAAACAGCGTGTAGAGGTCATTGAGCAGGTCTACCACTTCGATGGGCTCACTCATGGCTGAGATGGTGGTGAAACCCACGATGTCACTAAAGTACAGTGTCACCTCCTCAAAGTACTCGGGCTCCACAGGTGTCCCCATCTTCAGGGCTTCAGCCACAGACCTAGGGATGGCAGGCCATGAGATCACCTGGAGTCTGGCTGGATTCCAGCTGCCCTCCTCACCCACTTCCCCCTGGCACCCACGGAGGCAGCATCTGCGTCAGCAGGCGGTCTGTCTTCTGCTTTTCCAGCTCCAGTTCCTCTGTGCGCTCCCGGATCAGGTCCTCCAGGTTACTAGAGTACTGTTCCAGCATCCGCAGCATTGAGTCGATGATGTTCGTCTTCCGGCCCTTGTTTATGCTCTTGAACTGGGAGGAGGAGGAAGCTGGTGGGGCTGCTGAGGACCTGGGCTGTCATGCCCCTCTCATGGGGTGTACTATGCCTGATCCTTTCCCCTCCATCCATCTTCTACTCATTAAGCCCTGCTGGGGTGCTGGGCACTGTGTTTGCAGACATTATCAGGAGGCATATGGGAAATGGGGGTTCCAAGAGGTTAGCTGTTTTCAGCTGGTAATTGATAGGACACTGGAACCAGTCCAGCTTTGGGCCCCCAGAGCAAGGGTCTTTCTGCCACAATAGGCTGAGCATATACTTGATTCTCAATAAATGTTGTTTGAATTGAATAGAATATTTCTCTTACCCAGAGCTCTGTCTCTTGCTCCAAAGGCCTCCACAGCTCCCATTCTAACTCCACCCCCACCAAACCCCCAGTCCTCAGGCTACCCCTTGGGAAGTAGACGGGAAGGTCAGAGGTCCTGCCAGCCTGCCTTCCTGCAGCCTCCGCAGGTTGCTGACAAGTGGCCAGCGGAGCCTTTGCCCAATCCCAGCCCCTGACCAGGTCAAAGGTGCGGTCCATGGAAGGCCGAAGGTCCGGCTGCTCTGCCCAGCACTGTTTCATCAGCTGGATGCACTCCATGGGTGCCTGGTCCATGGACACCGAGGGCCGACACAGCGGTGGGGGGCTCTGCAACCTCTGCACCACTTCTGGAGGCATGAGGAGACCATCAGAGGGGGTGCTCCAGAGCAGAAGCCACCTCTGACTCTGGCCTGATTGTTGAAGCCCAAGATGAGGGGACTGGAAGGGGGCCCTTTAATCAGAGCTTCAATAAGTAGTGGAGTGTAGTGTGGAGGGGGGTTGCTGCAAGTAACAAGAGGATCCTGAACCGTGTGGGACGGGGGACAGTAAGACATGACAGGCAAAGAGATGAATATTTATTGAATATAAGAAAAGTGAGAGGGTGATCAAGTAGCTTGCCAAGTCCTATAGATGATAAGTATATATGGATTTGCACCAGATGCGACTGCTGTCTTTCCCCTCCCCACCTTACCCTGCTGCCTCCCTGGAGCCCCTAAGAACCAGAGATGAGCCTGCTCTGTCAGCTGGGGGGGGGGGGGGGGCAGGTTTGGTCCAGGATCAGGACAGAGGAAACCTCTGAGGTCTGGGCACAGAAGCCCACCCCCTCCCATCCTGATGCTTGGCTCTCCACTGCCCTGCTGCTTCAGACCCCAGCTTTAAGGGAGGCCCACATAATTAAACTCATCATCCCGCGTTAGGGAAAAGAGGGAGGCTGGCTCTGGCATGGCTCTGCCTAACATCTGGGTGCCTTTCTGGTCCTAACGTTATGCGAGGGGCGTCCCTACCCTCGGGAGTCAGCTCCAGCATGGCGTAGGGGGTGCTGCGGCACACGACCTCCTGAATGATGATGCCCAGGCTGAAGACATCGCCGGCCAGCGTTCCCTGGCGCTCCAGGGCTGGGTCCCGAAGCAGCTCTGGGGCTGTCCAAAGCTGGTCTGGGGATGGGAAAGGGGGCATGCGCACTTCTGCCTTGGGGGAGCTGGGGACAGACCCCCACTCTCCCCGGAAAACCCAGGCTCGCACCCGCTCACCAAGCCCCCAGTCTGAGTCTGGCCCTGCATCCTGCAGCTATCACCAAGAGAAACTACCAGAAACCCAAAGCCTGTCTCTGAGAAAGCCAGGCCCTCACAAATAGGCCCTGCCCTTCAGACAAAGCGGCACCCAGGGAAGACTCCGTCCCTTGGGCACAAGCCCCGCCCTTAGGCAAAGCCCCACTTAGAGCCGACTCGAGAGCAAGGACGGGGCTCCGCCCCTCAGGCGCAATTCCTGCCCCCTAAGAAGCCCCCGCTGCCCACCCCCCCCCCACAGAGGTCACAAGACCTTTTCCATAGCAGGAGTGGCGTCCTGTGGATGTGGGATGGCAAGAGTGTGAGGGCGGAGGGAGGGAGGGGCTCTTGAAATGATGGGGATCCCGGGGGGATGCTCGTCCGCGCTGCAGGCAACCGGGAAATCCTACCCTCCGCGCTGGGAGGCTCCGGTAACACCTTCTGCGCTTCCAGCAGTCGCCCGTGGCCGTGGTCGGTGACTTTAAGCACGAACCTCCCGTCCACCACGCAGTTCCGTGACTTCAGCCGCCCGTGAGCCACGCCTCGATGGTGCAAATACCTCATTCCCTGGCAGGGGTCGGGTAAGAGGCAGCCTGACCCCGCGCCGTTCCCTTGCCCTCTCCTCCCTCCCACCCCTCCCACCCCTCCTTCCACCCCACACACCTTGATGAGGTCCAGTAGGAGGGAGGACTTGAACATCCAGTCCAGCTTTATGTCTCTCTGGGCGAGGAGGTCGTGGAGGGAGCCCCGGGCACAGTGCTCTGAGACCACAGCCAGCATGCCTTCCCTGGGAGCCGCGGCGCCGCTGCTTCCCCCCGCCAGGAAAAGCCCCAGGTAGAGAGCCACGTTCTCGTGCCGGAGCTCCCGGAGCTGAGAGGGGCAAAGTTAACAGGCATGTTCTGTCCTGGGGGCCACGTGGGGAGGGCGCTGTTATTCAGGTCTGGTTTCAAGTATCCAAATTCGGAAGATGGGATAAAAAAGGTAAATGGAAATGACTTCTCTCTCTGGGAAAGACAACATGATCAAAGGCCACTGTTCTCATGCTGAGTATGGTTTAGCTGCATGTTAGGGATGAAGAGACAACCTTGCACTGGTAGTCAGGACCCAGGCAGGTTCTGATTTAGTAACCGTAAGACTTGGAACTGCCGAGGGTCTTCAGGGAAAACACGTTGTGAAGGAGAAGCACCACCCCTCTTCCCTTCTGATGTAACAGCCTTTGCGGGGAGAGCCAAGGAGAAGCTGCCTTGCTTTCAAGAAACACCAGAAACGGCTTGTGTCAGTGTCTCAGCAGGCCCTCTGGCGGCTTCGCTTGGTTACAGCATTGAGTCAGACATGTCTGAGGCTCCCATCCTTCCCAGCTTCTGAAGGAGGGACTGAGCAGCCAAGCTGTGGTCCCAGAGGAGCCATCAACAAAGTCACACCCACTCCACAGGACTGAGCACCCTCACAATCCGGGCATGCTGGGCAAAAGGGAGCTAGCAGGTGACCGGCCGCCTTTTCTAGCTTTTCTTTTGTCCACATGCCCGGTAAGGGGCTCCTTTCCATTTTAAACACTTGCTGTTAAATGGTGATTTAGTCCATTGACCCATACAGGTAGTCTATTTAAGTCATTCTGCAGCTGTGGTCAAGAGCTCCTGTGGAGATGTCAGGAAAGGAAGGAGCCCTTCCTTCCTGTTGGGGGGAATAAGGCATTAAGGTTGGAAGGACCAAAGTAAGCCAGTTTATGGCCTCCTTGCCAACTTTCCACTTCACTCAGTATGTATCACCTAGGCCATTCTGTGCACAGAACTGGAAACCCACTTTTTGTCTTCTATCATTCACTCAGCAAACATTCATTGAGTCTCTCTAGTGTTCCAGACACTGTGCTGGGTGCCGGAAATACAATGGAGGGGGCAAGGGGAAGCCCTAACTCAGCTTACAGACAAGCGAGGAAGGCAGATAAGAAATAAGCACAGAGATGAACATACAATTACAAAAATTATGATAAGAACATCAAAGGATAGAACTAGCGTTATGAGCAAGCATAATGGGAAACCTGCTTTAGAGAGGAGGGGACACTTTACTGAGACCTTCTTGTTCTCTCCCACATTGGAGCCTAGCTCTGTGCCCAGTTGCAAAGAGAAGGCAAGGAGGGAGGAGATGATGGCCACCCCACACCACACATCACAAGCCCAGCTCTCACCTTAGAGAAGGCTGTCTTGGTTGCTGGGCGGATAGCGATGTGCTGATCCCCTGGGAATTTCTTCAGCCAAACCCAGTCTCCCTGGAGCAGAGAGATGGGAGTAGGGAATTCAATTCCTTCAAACCCCATGATGCAAGGAGCCCAAGAGCCCCCACATTTTCATTGGCCCACTGCCCCAGGACACATCTTCCTATGAAAGAGAGCATCAAGAGCAAGGGCTTTGGTGTCTTCCAGTGCACTGCCAGCTGAGTGAGAGCCAGCCCTAGGTGAGAGAGATGCAGAAGGCCTGTATGGCTGTCCTCACCACCCCAGATGTGCTCACCAACGGTTCTATTAAGCAAGCTGTTACCACCACAAATGTCATTGAAATCACAACTCATCACCATCTGTTGCCATGCGAGAGCACTGTGCTAGGAGTCAGGAGTCTGGGTAGATCAGTCTTTATTATAGACTAACTGTGAAGTGTAGGCAGCTCCCCTCCGGGCTGTGGGCCTCGCTGTCCTCAGCTGTTGGCAAGGCCAGTTCATGGGCATGCCACCTGTGCGGTCAAACAGGGCCCCATGCTCACAAGAGCCTGAGCTTGGCTCAATGATCCACTGTTGTCATCTTGAAAGAACAGGGGGCTCTTCATTTTTATTTTGTCCGAGACCTTGAAATTATGTGGCTGCCCTTGTCATTTGATAAAGTATCTGGACTAGAAGGCAATTTAGGGGGTTTGGTACTGACTCCTAAAGAGCATTTGGAAATAAACGTGGAGACGTTTTTAATTGTCAAAAGAACTGAGGGCTGTGTTTAGTGCACAGAGGCAGAGACAAAAGACACTAAACATCCTTCAAGTCACAGGGTAGTCCCATACAATGAAGAACAACCTGCCCAAAATGACAACAGTGCCCCTGTGAGAAATGGCCGTGATGGCCTCTAGCGGACGTCCCAGGAGCCTCTGCATTCTCGCAGTGACCTAACATTCAGGAGCTCTAAACCTCCACTCCTGAGCTCACTCTCAGTGCTCCCTGAATCTGTTCTCACTGTCTCCACCCATCCCACCACATTCAGATTTGCTGACCCCATAGTTAGTGTCCTAATGCCCTTTTGTGACTTTCTTCTTCCCCTCTAAGGTTTGTTCCTGAGTCTGATCTGAGTTGGGTGGAAATGCTGGGTGGGGCCAAGACTTGGGCCTGGCTGGAGTTGGGGAGAGCCCCGTCTGGAAACTCCCCTTCCTGAACAATCCATGTTCTGGAAATGTCCTTTTTGTGACCATGAGACCACATCCCAGATGCCCCTCTGCCCCGGTGTTTCCAGGGAGGCCTGTGCCCTTCAGTAACCTGAAGGCTTGGATCATTGAGGGGGCAGGGCTAGGGATTCCCAACAGGGCCAGAGATGGCCTCAGTGGCCAACATGCTCCCTACTAGCTTGAACCTTCGGCCTCTGAGCCACTGTGATTGGCCTTAGAGGAGCCCTCACCTGGATGACGGCTAAGGGAAAATCCTGGGGCTGGGTGGATTCCCAGATGCTCCCCTAAGGAATCCATCACCTCTCCCTAGATTCTGTTCTGGGCTCCCATCCCCATTTCCTGGAGCCTGCAGGATATGACATTACTGCTACCTCCCTAGAGAGGTTGCCTCCTCTGTGCCCCCAACCTGAGCGTCCCTTCTCTCCCTGCCCCTCCAGGAAGAGAGCTCAGCCTGGGTGGGGTCAGGCTCACCTCATAGAGGCCAATGTTGGAGCTATCCATGGGCTGGCTGGGGACGCTGCGAATGTCTGACACGCTGCGGGCAGCCAGACTCGATCGACTCCCCTGGATCACCTAGGAGGGTAGAGGTCAATGCAAGGGCTCAAAATATACTGTGGGGTCAGAGTCCTGGGTTGAGGTCAGGCTGGGTTCTGGGGATTAAAGAGGGGAGGGGAAGGAATCTTAATTAGGGAAGGTGATAATGACATCACTTCCCAAGTGCACAGCACTTTACAGCTTATAAGACAAACATATTCATTTTCTTGTTGGAGTTTCAACTGCCCCAGGAAAGCAGTCAGCACAGGGCTCTTATCCTCATTGTGCACACGAGGGTGCTGATCCCCAGAGCTCAGACCTAGGACAGAACCAGGACAGAGACCAGGCCTTCCCAGGTAGGGGCTGGAGTGAGGCTGGCCCAGGAAGGGGACCAGATATACAGGGGAGGATATACAGGGGAGCTATACAGCTGAATCCTCATTCCCTGCCTCCCCCACCTTTCGAGAGCTGCCCCCCTGAGGGTGGAGGAAGGTGATGTCGTCCAGAGTCAGGATGATCTTGTTGGGGCCGGAGGCCATTTGGATGTGAAGGAGCCGGTGCCTGGTAGGGGAAGGAGGTCATCTCCCCAAAGGAGACCAAGTCCATGAGAAGAAGCCAGCAGGGGATGATTTTGGCTCAGGGGCGGGCTGCTGTCCCCAAACCGGACATCCCCTGGGACTCTGCCAGCCCTCCAGGATCCATCCCCTTTTCCCCCTCCAAAAAATCCTGCCTTCTTCTACTCTTGAGTGAGCCCAGCCTGCTGTCTTTGCTGCACAGTTGCATTTCTGGCAGGTAAAGAACCAAGCTCACCTCCTACCTACCTCACTCCCCTACTCACCTCACATAATGGGCCAGGAAGACCCCTGCCAGCCCCATCCCAACGGCCAGGAGGAAGCCGATAAAGACGAGGCGGGGCTCCACTCCTAGAGAGGCAGTGAGAGGAGGGACGCTGAGGACTGTAGCCGAGGGGAGGCGCCCTCTCTAGAGAGGCAAGCAATCTCGTCAAAGGGGGATGGGAGCCCGGAACAGGATCTAGGGAAAGGCCACGCGTTCAGCAAAGGGAGTGTCTGGGAATGCTGGAAAGGTTCCCAGAGAGCTTTTGGGGCTCCACAAGAGAGGAGTCCTGCACAAGCCAGAGGTCTGAGGAGGACCTGGAAGGGCCTCTAAGAGGAGTTACAGGTCGAGAGTTCACTCTCAGCACTATGGGAGGGTCCACGGCGACTGTCCCAGTCGGGGCTGGGGTGCTCGCCCTCACCTCCGTTGCAGATGTCGTCTGGGTCAAACCAGCACCAGGGGTCCGGCCCAGGCCCCCGTCCCCCTCTAGGAAAATGCACCGGGGTCCCAGCCGACCAGAGGGAGCCTCGGGTGGGGTCCAGCATATATGTGGCGAACAGCCGGTCCCCCGCCGCATCCGTGTCCAGCAGCACAAACTGGGGCTCCTCGGCTCCTCCCAGGGCCCCGCAGAAGCCGGGGACCTGAGCATCCCCGACGTGGTGGGCCACGGCTGCTCCGGACACCCAGCTGCCACCTGCAGCTGCCCGCGCCCTCGCCACGCCCCCTGCCAACAAGTAGACCGCGTCGTAGATGGTGCCGAAGAGTGGGGATACCTGGGGAAGGAGAGTAGGGGGCTCAGGGTTTGGGGTCACTACCCATAAACAGACCGGGACTCCCTGGCCCCGCCTATCCGTTCACTGAGCGCTTTGGGCCCTTCAAGCCCTTCAAGGCCGGTGTGTGTTCACTGTGCCCACCTCCTAGTTAGAGGTTCCCCAAGCCCCTGCCCCGTAGCTATCTCTTCCTCTCTCTCCATTGGCTATCCCACTCCTTTTCCCCACTGACTTCTCTTCTTTTTAGGATCATTAAGCTTCTCTCGGCTTCGGCTAATTCTAACTCTCCATCACCTACAGCCCCTCTCTTCCCTTTCCTGCTGGTTTCTCTGCATATATTTTTTAAAAACTTTTTAAAAATTGAGCAATAATTGACATATAACATTATATTAGTTTCAGGTGTACAATATAATGACTTGATATTTGTATATATCGCAAAATGATCAATATGATCCCTACATATATTTTTACTACTCTCATTATCTACTATTCACCTAAAAGCCTCTTTCCCATCTTTTCGTTGGCTTCTATTTTCTATTTCCCCTTCTTTTCATTTCCCACCTGATCTAATGGAGCCTCTCTGTCATTCCCAGTTCCCATCTCTCACAGCGAAGCACTAGGGAGATATCAGTGTACAAGATGGAGTCCCTGTCCGGAGGCCTCTTTCGTCTAGTGGAGGAAATAGGCAGGGATGCTAAAGCAGTGCACTGAATGGGGGTGGGGAGCGGTAACTGGAGGAGCTTCAGAGACAGGAAACAGGACTCCAACCCAGGCTAGCAGAAGAGGAGAGGCTTCCGGAAGTGACCATCCCTCGGGGGATGAGTCAGAATTATCTGGGGGAGGGTAGGGACAGTACACCCAGCAACACAGATATAAAAGAGGAGGACACATTTAGGAAACCCAAAGTAGCTCACTCTGGCTGAAGTTCAAAAAAGAAGGAAGAGAGGAAGACAGGAGACCTGGTGAAGCCATGTGAAGAGACCTGCATCTATGCAGGGTGAGGAGGTGGCTTTGAACAGGGGTGTGACATTGTCAGATTTGTCAGATTTCTGAAGTTCTGACTGTTGATCTGATTGTTGGGTGGAGAAAGGCCTGGGGCAGCTGAGAGTTGAAGCAGAGACCACCTGAGAGATTTTGTTTGGAGATGTGGGCCAGAGGTGCTATGGCCTGAACTAGGGCAGTGACAAGGAGAATGGAGGAAGTGGATGGATGCTAATGACCTTTAGGAAGTAAAAGTGACAGGACTTGATGTCTGGATGTAGGGGCAAAAGGTTAGAGGAATCAAGGGTGACTCCCAGGGGTCTCACCTGGGCAGCTGAGTGGAAGGCTGTGCTACTTACTGAGAACTGAAAAGTTTCTTTCTCCACTTTCTCCATCTTCCCTCATCCCATCTCACCATGGTTCCTAACTCTTGTTCTTTTATTTTCCCATCCGTTCTCCCCATTGGCTACCCCAAATCCTCTTGAGGGAGACTGGGGGCACTTATGGGGAATATTTCAACCCCCCTTGGTTCACAGTCCTCTCTCATGTGCTCCCCTTTGAGAAGGGCCTTTGTGGTGGTTAGTTTACTGCCCACTGGCATCTAAATTCCCTTCTATCTTAGTGGTTCCTATCTTCCCTTTTGTGAATGAGGTGGAGCTAGATGGTCTGAACTGAGATTCTGGGTTCTCAGGGAATCCTGGGGACTAACTGGATGCTGGGAATAAGCTGTGGATCTAAATGATTACAGAAGCCCCTGGCTCCACCTAGGGACTTCTCACACCTAGGGACTTCTACTTCTCACAAGCTGGCAAGGCCCTCCAAAAGAGAAGACCCCTAGATGAAACCCCAGAGCAAACACCTCTGAACTGAATGAAGGTTGGGTCTGCATCCTCCCTCCTTCCTGCTCTCTTAGGAATACCAGCTGTGTACTACAGACTGTATGTTTTGGTGGTGCTGGAAGCAGGTGTACTTTTAAGTTGGCTGCAAAAGATGTTTCAGTGTAAAGTTCATTTGAGTTTACTCCTTGGTGTTGGGCTCGAGGGGTCTCATGCCTACTCTCTAGAAGCAATCCTAACACACTAAGATTTCCCAAGCAAGACCACAGCCTCTACATTACCCAGGAAACTCCGGAGCAGCTAGAGCTAGTTATTCTCTCCCTGTTGGCATCCTCCTCCTCTCTCCCGTCTCTCCATTCTCCTCTCGTTCCATTGGCTCTATCCACTTCTCCTCCCATTGCCTCCTCCCTCCTCTCCCCTTTGGCTATCCCAGCTCTCCTCCTCTTTTCCCTCCTCCCTGGTCCCTCTACCTGCTGCAGATTGAGGTCAGAGGGCAGCTCCTGGTGCTCTTGGGCCCTGCGCAGGCTGTCCAGCACGCTGCCTCCCGGGGGACAGTGGCGCGTGAGGGTGAGCACCGCATCATGGGCCCTGCGAAGCTGGGAGTTGTTGGCAAGTACCGCCAAGGCCTCCGGGCCTGGGGACAAGGCGTAGTGGAGCGTGTCAAAGGGCAGGAAGACCAGGGAGCCATCAGCCAGGCCCAGCTCCTCTGCAGCCTCCAGTAGGCAGCGCTGCTCCTCGCCGCCCAGCAGCACGGAGTGCATCACCATGATCACTGCTGCGGACGCAGAGACTCGGCTCACCGCCCCGTCCCACTACCCTCGGCACCGCTGACCTCCCCGCACCCTACAGGGGAGCCTACCTCTGACTCTGGGCCCGTCCCGGACCCTCCTCAGGGCCTCCCGGGCCCCAGATAGGTCCGAGGGCTCCATGGAAGTCACTAGGGCAACGGGCAGCCCCCGGGCCCTGAGTGCGGTGGACAGTGCGCGTCCCGCCTCCACCCACAGGTCCTGGGGGGCGGTGACCAAGGCCACATGCGCCCAGCGGAACTCGCGAAGGAGGGCGTAGAGGGCGTCCGCCGCAGGTGTCACGGCCGGAGCCGTGGTGCCCGCCGCTCGCGTCCCAGGGCAGCCCCAGGGCACCAGCGTGACCCCCGCCTCTTGGGCTAGTAGCTCGGCCGGCCGGCAGGCTGCAGGGTTCACGGGACCCACGAGGCCGGAGACGCGGGCCAGCGCGGAGGACACCGCCCCCAGCGAGCCTGGCGTCCGGCACGGCTCGGGCAGCAGCGCCACCTCGAAGCGGGGCCCGCCTTCTAGGGCAGGGTCGTGGTTCAGGCGGGCGGCGGCCAGGCGGGCGGCCAGCTCCGGGCGGGCGCGGGCAAAGATGGGGTCGCAGGCCCAGGGCCCCAGCACCCCGACTCTGAATACGGCGGAGAGGACGGAGGGCGGCAGGAGAAGCAGCAGCAGCAGGAGCCGGAGCCGAGGCCAGGGCCGGGGCAGGGTCCGGAGAAGGCCGGGCGGAGACCGAGCCCACCGCGCGGGGGCGCAGAGCCGGGGGTCGGGAAGCCCACCGGCAAGGAGGGCGCAGGCGGTCATTGCCGGCTTCTGGGAGCATAAACAGAACAGGATGAGCGGAGGAGACCCCCTAGAACTCTCTCTGCAACCCCTAGTTTCTCAGAGCCCGTTAACCCGTGGTGTGTCTCCACTTCCACATCCCCCTCTCCAGGCTTGGACAACTATATGGAGTCAGGGGTATAGCCTGGAAGAACCCCCTGCTTTGCTATGCTTCCAGCTTCCCCCTTATCTGCCCTTCCCCCCGCATCAGAGCCGTCGGGGGTCAGTGAGGACACGCCCCACGCCCTTCCGTGGTCTCTCCCGGGCAAAAGGCACCTGGAATCCGCGAGGAGGGACCTTTGTCACTCACCGGAAAGTCCGGAGCTCGGGCCCAGGGCTGGGGTGAGGGGTCACAGGGCCGCTCCTGCTTCTGACGCCCTCCCACAGGTCTCCTTTGCCAGGGCCCAGGGCGGGGGGTGTGGGAACAGCAGGCCAGAGGGCTTAATCTCTCCAAGCTGATTAGGGTCTCTTAATCAGGCAGGGAGGGGCTGGTGGAGGATGGGGCTCCCTGGGGTGGGATCCATCCTGGCTTCCAGGCAGCCAGCCAGCCAGATTCTTTCCCCTCCATGCAGCACCCCCGCCCACACTCCCGGCCCCCAACTCCCAGCATAAAAGCAGCTGCAGGTCCCCCTTTCAGGCTGCTGCCACACTACCCTGCTCAGCCTAGAAAGCAAAAAGATGTGCCCATGGACGCTTCTGGGTGATCAGTCTTAGGGTAAGAGTTCTCTTGGTCCCATTCCCTCCAATCTTGTTTCTAGTTCTTTCAGCCAAGTCCAAACCCTATCCCTTGGCTGGCAAAGTCTACACCCCAGAGATGACACCCAAACCTGTCTGACACCTGCCTTTCTTTTCTCACCTGTCCACACTTGATTCTCTAACCTCCACTTTTCCATGCCCAGAAAACCATGCCCAGAAAACCATGCCTTTGGCCTTGGGAAAGGCAGAAGCCCAGGAAATAATGGAAAGAGCTCTGACCTTGGGCAGACTTGTGTTCAAATTTCTCCTTACTAGCTTCGTGACCTTGGGAAAGTTGCTTAATCTTTCTGAAGGTTGTTGTGAAAATTACCTGCGACGACGAATATAATGGCCTGGATGACAAAAATGGATAAGACAATTTTAAAGAAGAATATGATGGGATACTTATCCTACCATATATCAAAATTTATTGCAAAGCTATAATAATTAAGACAGTGTAGTATTGGTGCAGGGATAAACAGACCAATGGGGCAGAATAGAGAGCACTGAAACAAACCCAGCAAAAACGGAAATTGGACCTCTGAAGAAGTGGACATTTCTTATCAGCCGGGTAAGAATGAGCTATTCCACAAATGGAGCTGACTAGTTAATCATATGGGAGTGGGAGGGAGGACATAGCATGAGAACCCTCTCTCACGCTATACAAAACCAACTCCAGGTTAAAGACATACATACGAACAAAACAAAAACTTTTAAATGAATCCTTTTTCAAGCATCATGGCGAAGACTGGACCAGGCAAGAATCATCAGCGGATGCTAAAGCTAGGGAGAAGTTTTGATGAGGAGCAGGATATTTGCATGTCTTAAGGTGTCTCCCTACAGATTGCTTAGGAGTTGGAAAGGAGCAAAAAAATAAAAAGCAGTGATTATTCAGTAGAGAAATCGGGTGACATTTTGACCAGGTGATCAAAATAAACCAGTGAGGGGCAGATAGACATCTGTGCTTCCTGATGTGGTACCCTGAGAAAAACACAATACTACACGTATGTAATACTGCATAGATGCAATACCACACAATATTCTTCTATGTAGGCTTCCAGCCCAGAGTGCATTTCATCAATCTAATCTTGAGGAAACAGTAGGTTAACACAAAATAAGGAGCGTTCTACTAAAAAACGAGGAGGGGCTTATATTCTTCAAAAATGTCAATATCATAAAAGACAAATAAAGGTTGAAGAACTGTTCCAGATTAAAGGAAGCTAAAAAGTCGTAACAATTAAATGCAATACCTGTCCCTAGTTTGGAGCCTGTACCAAAGAGCTTTAAAAACTGCTACAAGCTTAAAGGACTGATATATAAATGCTATAAAGAAAATCAACATCAAATTTGTCAGCTGACAAAATATGAATATGAATATTTTCATATGGGATATGAATGGGAGATTTTTTTTTTAAGATTTTATTTTTCCTTTTTCTCCCAAAGCCCCCGGGTACACAGTTATGTATTTTTAGTTGTGGGTCCTTCCAGCTGTGGCATGTGGGACGCTGCCTCAGCATGGCTTGATGAGTGGTGCCATGTCCGTGCCCAGGATCCAAACCAGCAAAACCCTGGGCCGCCGAAGCAGAGCACGCGAACTTAACCACTCGGCCACGGGGCCGGCCCCTGAATGGGAGATTTCATAAAAGTGTTTTATCAATGTAACTTTTTAACAGTACTGTAGTTATGGTAGCGACTATCCCTATTTGTAGGAAATACACATTGAAGTATTTAGCTATAAAGCACCATAATGTATGTAACTTCCCCTCAAACAGTTCAGAAAAGAAATATGTATATATTATATATCATATATATTACATATGGTATGTTATATATTGTACACATCAAATGATAAACAAATAGGGTAAAATGTTAACACTTGGTGAATCTGGGTAAAGGTTATGTGAGTGTTCTTCGTACTATTTTTATTTTTGCAACATTTTGTAAGTTTGAAATTATTTCCAAATAAGATCTAGTAAAAAACTTTTGTATAAAAAAGAGAATGTCTTTATCAATTCAGGGTAGGGAAGGATTTCTTGAATAAAACATATAAAGTATAAACCATAAAGGAAAAGACTGATAAATCTGAAAACATTAAAATTAAAATTTCTGGTCAGAAAAGCGTATCACAGATAGAACACATAAGTTACCAACAACAAGAAGATATTTGTAAAACAGTAGCAAAGTATCAAAAATATATATGATACGAAAAAGATAACATAGTAGAAAAGTGGGCAGAGGATACGAAGAGGCAAGCCATAAGAAAAGCCTAAGGAAAAATGCTCAACCTCACCAATAATCAAGGAAATGCAAAATAAAACAATGAAATACCACTAAACAGCCATCAGATTGGCAAAAAATAAAAAGTGTAACAATACCAACTACTGATGTAGATATGAGGAAAAACACAAACCCTGTGTATCAGGGACGACAGTGTAAATTGGTGGGCTGTTTAGCAATTAACTTAGAGTTGAAGCAATTCCACTTGCAGGAACTACCCTAGAGAAACTAACATTTATTTGTGTATGGAGAGACTTTGTATAAGGAGTCATTTCTTCATTCAAAAAGCACTCATTGAATTTCTACGATGTGCTAGGTCCTGTTCTAAGCGGCTCTGGGGATACACCAGTGAATAAAGAGTAAAGATCTCATGGCAGTTGACACTTAATCACTATATTTAGGGATTTTCTGTATGTTTGAAATATTTTATAACTTAAATTTTTTAAAAATTTGAAAAACTTTTAAATAAAAAATGTTAATGTCTGACCTATCGTAGAGTCTCAAAATCTAGTAGGTGTCAATGTCCATTCATAGTCTTGCGCTTCTTACTTTCCATAGGCTTATTTTCCTCAGACCTCTCCTCTTCTGACACAGTGTCTACTTGGAATCACGGACTCTCCACCCAGCTCCTGATTTCACAGATGATGAGACTCAGGCCCAGAGACTGATTTGGCTTAGTCCGTAAACTCCTGATACTCTTCTAGGGCCCGTGCAATGACAGGTAAAGGAGATATGGATGAGGAGCAGAATTTTTCTGACATTTTTTATTGTGGTAAAATGTGCATAACATAAAATTTATCATTTTAGCCATTTTTAAGTATACAACTCAATGGCATTAAATGTATTCACGTTGTTGTGCACCATCACCACTATCCATCTCTGAAACTTTTCCATCATACCAAACTGAAACCCCGTACCCAATAAATAAGAATTCCCCATTTCCCCCTCCCCCTAGTCCCTGATAACCACCATCTACATTCTGTCCAGGAACTTGACTACTCTAGGGGCCTAATATAAGTGGACTGATGCAGTATTTGTCCTTTTGGCTTATTTCAGTTGGCATAGTATCCTCAAAGTTCATCCACGTTGTAGCATGTGTCAAAATTTCCTTCCTCTTTAAGGATAATATTCCATTATATGTATATATCACATTTTGTTTATCCATTCATATGTCCGTGGACACTTGGCTTACTTCCACCTTTTGGCTATTGTGAATAATGCTGCCACGAACATGGCGTATAAACATTTGTTCGAGTCTCTCCTTTCAATTCTTTTGGGTATATACCCAGCAGTGGAGTTGCTGGATCATATGATAATTCTGTGTTTAATGTTTGAGGAATTGCCACACTGTTTTCCACAGAGCCTGCACCATTTTGTACTGGAGGCGCAGAATATTTTAAATCTGTCCTGGTCCTTACACCAAGGTTACATAGCCAGACTCCAGCCACCACCCTGTGCCTTCCTTCCGGTGACCCAGATCAGAGCTTGTTTATGTTTCTTGTCTATTGCCTGCTAATTTGTCTTCAATCTGTGAGGTTCTAGAGAGAAACAGCCCTCTTACATCAAGGGTGGGGCAGCTCTTAAAGCAGCAGTTCTGCTGGAGTTACCAGAGGGCAGAATTATATTTAAATCCAACTCCTATAAATAACCTCAGCCACAGGTGGAGCTCCTCTGGAAGATCTTGCTTCCTCTCCTCCTTAAGAGGGAAAGGGAAAATGTCTTTCTTCTGGGATTTTTTTAGTCCCTCCTCCACCTAAAGTCATGAAATTTGGAGTTGACAGAAGGAATGAGAAGTTTCTGTTTGTGGAATCGCTGCAGCAGTAGACAAAGAAAAAAAATGATTCCTTCAGTTTAAATGAGGCAGAGGATTTTTGAAACCAATCTGGCCTGAATCTCAGAATAGCAAGCAAGTTCTGGGGGCGTCTGATTCTTAAAAAATAATTTAAGTTGAGTTAGAAGAGAACACTGAATCTAAAACATAGAAGGCAAAAACCAGGATTCCATTAAACTGCAGTTTGTAACAGTTAAAGAATATTAACTAGGTATCGGCATCTATTTCTGGGCTTTTTCTTCTCTTCCTTCCGTTGGTCAGTCTATCTAATATGAACCAGTGCCATACTGTTTTCATTACTGAAGTATTATACTATTTTAAAATAGATTTAAAATCCCATCTCATTTCTCTTCTTTTCTAGAGTATTCCTGGCTATTCTTAGGCATTAATTTTTTATATGGGCTTTCTAACCAATTTGTCTAGGAGGAGAGAACATAGAAATATGTCATTTTTCCCTATTAAATTAGAAAATACATTTAAAATCACCACTTTTGTTCTTTCTGATTGCAGAAACAATGGTCATTTTTTTTTCTTTTGGAGGAAGATTCATCCTGAGCTAACATCTGCTGCCAATCCTCCTCTTTTTGCTGAGGAAGACTGGCCCTGAGCTAACATCCATGCCCATCTTCCTCAACTTTATATGTGGGACGCCTACTACAGCATGGCTTGCCAAGCTGTGCCATGTCTGCACCCGGGATCCGAACCAGTGAAACCTGGGCTGCCTAGAAGGGGAATGTGCGCACTTAACCGCTGTGCCACCGGGCAGCCCAGTGCTCATTTCTTAAACAAATTAAAGCATAAAAGCCCAGCAGTGATAACCAGTGTAAATGGCTTTTTAAAATGCATATATGAGAAAATAAATCATTTTTTGTACTGCTTTGCAGTTTGCTTCCATCCTTAAAAATATTTTATTTTATAAAAAGGTAATAAGTTTAGGGGCTGACCCCGTGGCCGAGTGGTTAAGTTCGTGCTCTCCACTGCAGGCGGCCCAGTGTTTCGTCGGTTCGAATCCTGGGCGCGGACATGGCACTGCTCGTCAAACCACGGTGAGGCAGTGTCCCACATGCCACAACTAGAAGGACCCGCAACGAAGAATATACAACTATGTACTGGGGGGCTTTGGGGAGAAAAAAGGAAAAAAATAAAATCTTTAAAAAAAAAGGTAATAAGTTTACATGGTTGAAAAATAACATAAGTAAAAAAAGATTACAGTGAAAAGTCTCCCTCGCACCTGTGTCCCCTGCCATCTCAGTTCCCCCCAAAAAGCAACCCCTGTTAGACTGTCATCTACCCTGTGGGGAGCCTTCTGCTTACAAGAGCAAATAAAAACATATTTTTTTGCAGCTCTCTTTTTTTACGTAAGAAGTAACACTGTATCTTGCTATTTTATTTTAACTTGGAAGTCTTTCCATTTCTTGTTTCATAGAGAACAGATTAAAGCTGTATAGTATTCCATTGAATGGAGGCACCCTAACCTGGTTAATCAGTTAATCTTCTGCTGTTACTAGTACCTCTCCAATAAATAACCTTGTACAGATCTCATTTTGCGTGTGTGCAGGCACACCTGTAGGGTGAATTGCCAAGTCAAAGGGCATATGCGCTGTAAATTGGACAGGTGTTGCCAAATTGTCCCCGATAGGGATTAGACCAATTTATACTCCCGCTAGCAATAACTAGAGTGTCTCTTTGCCCATAGCCTGGATACAGAGTGTGTTTTTAAATTTTCCAATCTGATATTTGAAAAAAAAAATGGCATAAAAAATCTCAGTGCAGTTTAAATTTGTATTTCTCTTCTAAGTGAGGCTGAATATATTTTCACATTTATAAGCCATTTGTATATCATCTGTGAATTGATAGTTTATATCCTTTGCTCACTTTTCTATTGGATTATTGGTCTTTTTCTTATAATTTTTTAGAGCTATTTAAATGTTAAGAGAGGGACTGACTCTGTGGCCCAGGGGTCAAGTTTGCGAGCTCTGCTTCACCGTGGTTTTTGGTTTGACTTGCTTTTGAAACTTCTCTTCTTCCTCTCCACTCACCTTACCCCCAGTCGGAAAGGTGAAAAGAATATAGATTCTAGAATTTTAGTTCCAGATTTCAACAAATTTTGTTTTATTTTTTAATATTATGAATTTTCTATTTTTATGATTCTTTCTAATTAGTTGCATTAAGTTTCTCACATATTTAGGAACAGCAATTAAGACTTAACCACATGTTTTGCTGGTTTCCTTTCTCACCATTGTTTCTTGTTTATTGTGTTTTACCATTTGTTGTGTTCTTAATTCTACTTCATGTTTATGTGGCAGGGCTGTAAATTTACACACACGCTCAGATGTGCATATGATAGAGATGCTTTATGTCTGCGACTGATCTTTTCTTCCCTCCTTTCTCATCCTGGCAGCAGGAGAAAAATACATTAACTTGATGGTTAATGGAATCTCTGTCTCCTCCAGATTAGTTGCTCTCTTTAGAGTAAATATATAGTCATTTCCAGGTCTCAACAGGGCTGACCTTCCCTTCTCGTTCCTTTCCCACAGTGACAATCTGGGCGTGGTTGGAGAGGGGTGGCTGTCCCTGTACTGTCCTCGGCTGGCTCCTGACCTAGGGTGGCTGGTCTTTTCTGGTCTCTGGATTGGTGTTTGCTGGGAGCAACAGGTCCTACCTGGCCTTGGGCATGTCATGACATCCACTGCTGCCTGCTGACTCTCCATGCCCATGGCCATCAGTGACTCCTCTCTTCAACCCCCTCTCAGCAGACTGGCGTCCCCTCACTGTGTCCAGCTGGGAGCCCTGGATCCCCTGCATCGCATTGTATCATGAGGCTCTCCTCTCTCCCTTCCTCTCTCTGCCTCTTCTGGGCTCTTGTCCAAATTCCTGCTCGATGCAGCTACCTAAGGGGCTTCTCCTGGTTTGAAGCATCCCCCATTCTGTGTCCACAAGCTCCCCCATGCCCATCTGGATGATTCCACCGTGCCAGAGCTCCCCAACTCCAAGCCAAGAAGGTGAAACAAGAACAGTGTGCTTGACTCCTTCGACACACCTCTTTCTTTTCCCCCTTTCCGTATCCTCCAGGGCCTGAAGAGTCAGGATTTACTTCCTTAAGAGGAAAAGTTAAGCTCTCTCTCTTATTTGGGGTTGCCCGTATGCCTCCCATTTCTCCTCTTAGGGACCCTAAGCCTTGCCACTCAGTCTCGAGGTGAGGTGCAAGTGATGTTTTCTTTACACTGTGGAATAAACTCTATGCTTTTGCATTGATAGGCCTGATTTTTTATATTAAAACTATACACATTTGGAAGTAAGACTTACTAAGGATGGAAATCATTATAAATCCAAAGAGAATCCCGAAATTTTTTTTAAGACCGTTCCTTGGCTGACCTTTTAAATCACAATGTTTTAAAGCGATGTCCATTCCATTGTTCTCTGCTTCTATGCTTTCATTGAGTTTTTCATTTTGGCCATTATATTCTGAATTTCTAAGAACTCTCTCTTTTTCTCTGTTCCTTTTCCTGTAACAGATTGGTTTGGGGCAGGTATTTTTTATTGTAGTAAAATATACATAACACAACATTTACTATTTTACCCCTTTAAGGGTACCGTTCAGTGGCGTGAAGTACATTCACAATTTTGTGTAACCGTCACCGCTATTGATACCCAAACTTTTTTTATCATCCGCAATAAAAACTCTGTGCTCATTAAACACGAACTTCCCCTTCTCCCTTCCCTCTAGTGAACCTCCATTCTACCTTCTGTCTCTATAAATTTGCCTATTTCTAGGTACCTCATATAGGTAGAATCAGACAATATTTGTCCTTCTCTGTCTGGCCTATTTCAGTTAGCATAGTGTTTTCAGGGCCCATCCATGTGATAGCATATATCAAAATTTGTTTCCTTCCTATGGCTGAATAATATCCCATTATACATACATACCACGTTTTGTATACCAAGTTGTTTTTTATGAATGCTATATTCCGTCATAAATATTATTGAGGATGCTAATTTGAGTATTTTAAGTACATTTGTATTTCTTCCATTCCACAGAGGGGGCCATTCTTTTCCACATTGCCTTTCTTGATCCATCTTTTTCAGGATCCTGTTGGTCCTGACTTGTGAGGTGATTCTCCATTATCTGTTCACATTCAGGCGTGGTGGTGGAGGCCCCCTGGGTATTTGCACAGATCATCTTTTGCTTCTTCCAGGGGCCCACTCCCCTCCCCAGTACCACCTCAGCACAGAGGAGGGCTGGCACCTGGACTGTCAGCCCTCTGGATACTATGTGAGTGGAGACAAGGCAATAGGCACATTTTCTTGCAAGCACTGGACCAGCTACCATGCCCCAAGAACAAGGCGAGGGGCTACCGAGGCTGGAGCAACACACACTCAAGGGCACCTGGGGCTACTCTGCCCACGGCTCTGTGGAGCCAAGTTGGGGCAGGGCCACTCTCTCCCTCGCCTCCCCTCCTCTGGCCTCAGCAGTGGACCTCAGAGGTGTCTGCATGCAGATGAGGCCCAGCAACTGGCCAGCAGCTGGACTAGGGTAGGGCTGGAATTTGCCAAGGGGCTGTACCCCTTGCCTCTCTGGCTTCTCCATGCACTTCTGCACCGGCTTCAGCAAGTCCTCCTGGGCTTCCAGAGGGAAGAAGGATGGTGCAACGGGCCACAGGGCACAGCACAGCTCAAAAACCCTCCTGCCTGGGCAGGTAGGCCCCACTCTGAGGCCCTGTGCTCAGAGCTGGGGGTTTGCTGTGCTCGGTGGGGAGATGTTTCCTCTTTCTTCCGGAGAGCCCTCCTTTGTGGGGAGCACTCAGGACCACTTGACCTCTCTCTCAACAGAAACAGCGCATTTCCTCAAATCACTCAAGCACTCAGTTCTGCCGATGGCACTCTCTCCAGGTTTTTGGTTTGCTGGAACAGATTTTTTTTTCTTGTATTTCTCTTTGATCATTTCCATAAGATGTGGAGAGAAAAGAGAGGGGAGTGTGTGGGACAGTCCTTGAAACCAGAAGCCAACGAAGTTATATTTGACTGGGTATTAAAATGTTACCACGTTATAGTTTTCTGTTTCCCCTCTCCTGTCTTCCTTCTTATTCTTCTCTTTTTGATAGTTACAAAAATTTGTTCCTAATGGTCTAGCACATCCTAAATTCACTGCATGATTTGGGGACATGTTTCATTTGGCATTATAGCTCTAAGCTACAAAGTATTATGGGGAAGGGCTGTGATCAGGGTTATAAATAGTGGCAATTATATATTTTTTGAACTAAGAAAGATGTTCTAAACTAACCTAGATATATACAGACTATTGGGACACATGATGGCTTGAAATTAAGACCTATTATCAAGACGCTGAAAAACAATATTTTCCACCAGGGGGCGCTGCAGGCTATGTCTGAAGTTTTGTGGGTTTTTTTTTTTTTTTTTTTTTTTTGTTAGAGAAATGTTTCTTTGTGTCTTTCTTGAGCCACTTTTAAATATGATTCTCCTGATAGATTCACTGAAGGCCACTCCAAACAGGCTAAGACAGAAAGGCTTAATGGGTTCCTGTAACTAAAACTTGAGGGATAGGCTTACTTCAGGTACAGCTGCATTCAGGCGTTTCAGTTAGGCTTTGCTCTCCTCTGTGACTAGCTTTATTGCCCAAAAGGCCCTCTCACAGGGCAAGGTAACCTCAGCAGTTCAAGTCTCCCATTCTCCCAGGCTTAAATCTGACAAGTAAAGACCCCTCTTACCCAAAGACTACAACCAAAGTCCAAGAATTGGGTCTCCTGACTTTGGTGGAGTGTCCAGTCCACCTGGTGGAGTCTATCTCAGTCACCTGGCAACTCGATGGATTAGCAAGGCCTGGGTCACATGGGGCTGAGGGCAGAGCGAGCCTAATCCAGATGACGTCGACAGACAATGAGGGCCGAGGGGTCTACAGACAAAATCAAGCTCTGCTACTGGAAGCTGGGTGAATGGGTGCTGGCCAGTCCTCAGAAAACATGATCAGGACACAAGGGAGACAGAGTGAGATCATGCGGAGGAGGGGGGCAAGGAGCACAGAGCACAGCTTGCAGGATCAGCTTCAGACAGGAGGAGAGACCCCCCCCCATCGGCCGTTGTGATGAGCAGGCAATGCTGAACTAGTGACTTCAGAGGTTGGGCGGTCCAGAGAGATGACATAGTTGGGGTTTGGTCCTGTGAGGGCAGCTAAAGGAGGTGTCCTCCATGTGACACGGAGGTCAGGGAACTAAGAGGCCAGAGTGATGGATGGATTGATCATGGGGATGTTGAAAACACCAGAATGAGAAGCTAGAGAGCTGATGAAGAAGAAGGTGTGCTCTCTGGTCAGTAGATGGCAGCGTTCACCAGGGATGGGGTGGATGAACGGTGAACTCAAAGAAGCACTGGGGAGTGAGGAGGACACTGACCCCAAACCTCCAACTCTGGGGTATATGGAGTCTGGGAGAAGCCCCTGAGTAGAGGGGCTCTTGAGTAAAAAAGGGGGTGGAGGGGAAATTCTGTGCATATGGGAAGAATGCAGGTGAAACTTCGAATTAAACAGGACAGGTAAACATCTATTTTATCTCCTCTCCCTCCCAAAACCCCACTAAAATTACAATAAAGCAATAAAAAAGGCATGAACCCAAAAGGACAAGAAGAACGTGGGAGGAAATGAGCAGACAAGGGGAGTCAGCATTCTGGAAACTGAGGAGGGGGTGGATGTGCTGTGATTGACTTGGCAGTGAAGAGAGAGCTCAAACCCAAGTGCTAGTGGGGACAGACATCAAAAGAGCAAAATCCTGGAAGCCTTGGGGATTGGAAATATCAGGTGTTGTATCTATTGATTGCTGGGTAATAAAATATCCCAATATTTAGTGGCTTGAAGCAACAGCCATTTATAATTTCATGATACAGATACAGGACTAGTGGGCTGTCTCAACCACGAGGCAATATGGCTGTTTTCGTGGTTAACCCCAATTCTGCCAGGTAAGATGAAGACACAATCCACTCCGCCAGGCCCTTAGGAATTCTGACATAAAGGTTTAAAGGTATATTTACAGTTTCTTGCTATAGAATCAGCCCTGCTTCTGGTACGCACAGTTGCAGCTGTGGTCCTGGGACCACTGCATCAGGCAGGAAAAAAGAAAGCAGGGTGATGTGGGAAAGAACCATGTAATTGTGCCAGCGTCCCCTCTCCCCCTTTCCACAGATCCTCCAGAAAGATGGAGGAATCTATCTAGTGGCGGCTCTCCCTTGGCCCCCCTCATGCTGAATGTGAGCACATGCTCATGAAAGTGTGTGACCCAGTTCTTCATGCCTTTATCTCCCCGTTTTAGACAATAAATGTTTCCATTGTCCATTCCAATTCCTATCAAACCATTACTCTGAGGTTGAAAATGTGTTCCTGGGTCTGAAGAAACGTGACTCAGCAGTCCAAATTGGTGCAGTGTTTGCTGTTTTTATCCTTTTATAGTATTTTGAGCATTTGTATCTACCAGCGGGTATGCAAAGCCCAGTCCAGGGTAAGCGTCTATTCCTTTCAGGGCCCATTTGTAGCCTCCCAGGGCGACTGGCATCAGTCCAGCTTGCCAGCTGAATGCTGGGCCTTCCCCATGGGGATCTTCCCCTTAGCCACCTGCAGTCTCTGTCTCTCTTGTTGGCAGACAGAACAGTTCTTGTCGGCATTTTATGTCTCAGAGGGTGCAAGAGGAATACGTCTGGATTCAGAGCATCTCTGCTTTGCTGCAGTGCATCCATGCCCACTCATTTTGTGGATCCAAATGGCCATCTCAAGCAAGCACACCAGGATATGTACTTGCAGATTTTAATCACCTTCTAATCTTGGAAGAGACTTCTTCTAGCAGGCATTGACATGTCCTACTTTAATGCACTCCTTAAATTTCCATAGTGATTTTCATGGAGCCATGCTTCCTGTGAGCATCCCTTTAATAGTCCAGTTTTCCATTGCTCTTCTGCATGACTTTACGGTCAGGCCATTAGCCACCACCCATGAGTTGGCAAAAACTCAAACACAGGGTCAAACAGCATGGAGTTCAGCCTACTGAGATGATTTGGTTTTACCTTTTTCACTCAGAGTGGCGGTCTTCCAAATAGGATGCTGTATGTTCACCTTGGAACTGCCATCCACGAACCAAGAAGCTCTTTCTTGGTCAATAGAAAGCTGTTCACAGGGCACTGCCCAAGTGGCCTAAGTGGCCATAGGATCTAGCAGCATTTCGGGTGGTTCCAAAGTTGGCACTAGGGGAAGACACTACCTGCTCATAAGTACCTCCCTGCATTCGCCAGATAGCATATTCCTGTAAAAACCATTTCCATTTTGTCATGGAACTCTTCTGGGCATTGCCCCTCACCATTAGAGTGTTTCTCCAACATCACCCAAGACATTATTGGTATTTCGGGTTCAAGATTATTTTATATCCTTCAGTCAGAGGAGCAGTTTCAATTAATGTCCAATATCAAGCTAGTAGTTATCTCTAATATAGAAATTTTCTGGTCCAAAATCCCAATAGTCATTACTGTGGCACTTTTGCCGTAGACAAATTGTGTACTGCACACGGGGTCCTTGTGCACACCAGGACTCTAGCTTCCAACAGGGCATTAATGAAAGTGGTGATCTCCTTTTGTTCACTAGATATTCTATACTGTTTGAAATTAATAACGTGTGTGAGCTCAGGCAATTTTATTGGTTCCCATTTAGCATGACCAATCAATATTGGCTGAAGAGCAGATTTACATGCTTTCTGTTTTACAATACTAGAAAAGAGAAGCATTCTCCAGTCAGACACGATATCTATCCTCATAATACATTGAAGTGAAGGAGACGAAACTGCGTCACATATATTCTGTTCATACAAACAATTTTCATGCAAACTTTCACTTTAATCCCATCAACTGTCATCTTCCCCTATCCTCCCAATCTAACTGTAGCCCCCATAAGGACTCACCAACGGGTTTTGGAACCATGGTGCATGGGGCTTCAATGTCAAGACGTCCCAGAAATGTCTCTTTTCTATCCCCGATCATTTTAACCACACACGTGCATATGGCCTTGAGTCCTCTGCCAGGGTTAGAGCCAAGGGACTCAGGCTCTTTCTAAAGTCCTCATGTTGATTAGATTGTGGGACCATGGTCTCAGGCAATTGGAAGTCAGGTTTCTCATTGTCATCTTTGCCTTCTGGGTTTTTTTAATTCCTCCAAACTAAGGTGAATAAAGCAGACTTGTTTAGGGTCCCTTGATGTCGGTGGCTCCCATTGGTCCACTCAAGCTCCAAGAGTACTGCACTAAGACCTTTGTTTTTATCTCACCAATGTCTGCTTTATTCATCCCATTTCTTAATTACCATTTAAAGATTTCCACCTTTCTGGGGTGAGTCCTTTAATTTTCCTCTTTCTCTTTCTCCATTCTCTTACAAATCAGTCTAACTCTCTTTCTTTCTTTCTTTTTTTTAAAGATTAGCATCTGAGCTAACATCTGTTGCCAATCTTCTTTTTCTTATTCTTCTTCTCACCAAAGCCCCCAGTACATAGTTGTATATTCTAGTTGTAGGTCCTTCTGGTTGTGCTATGTGGGATACCACCTCAGCATGGCCTGATGAGTGGTGCCACATCCACACCCAGGATCCAAACCAGTGAAACCCTGGGCCACTGAACGGGAGCGCATGAACTTAACCACTCGGCCACAGGCCGGCCTGTCAGTCTAAGTTTCTTTACTATCTGTTGTTCCAACATAATTTTTACCATTGGTAGTGGTCCTGAGGCCAGCAGCTCTAACTCAGGATGGCTGGAATCAAGCTTGGCCCAGTAAGATCAGCCTCAACATGCTCCTTTACTTTCATTTTAGGTATTATGAATAAAAATAACCAAGGGATTATATATTTAGCTTGTTTCTTGTTCCTTTGCTTTTCCTTATGCATCAGGTGAGCCAACTACTCAGGAGTTAGATCCATCATTTCTGAATTCCATTGGTAACTTTTACCTCCAGTAACCGATCACAGTGCAGCTGCACTTTCATATTATGAGTGACTGGGTAGCCATCCAGGAATTAAAAGTTCATCAACTTTTCCGTTGTTTTTCCAAACTATATGTTTAAGTGACAGGGTCATTCTAGAGCATTCCACTTCTGATGCCAACTGCAGGAGTTTAGGCCAAGTGTATAGCAGGGGGAAGAGTCCACACAGGGGACTGCCCTTACTATTGACATTAATTGCAAGCTTGGGGGAGTCCCAAAACCACCCTTAGATTTACTAGGACTCACAGAACTCACTGAAAGCAGCTATACTCGTGGCTATGGTTTACTACAGGGAAAGGATACAGATTAAAATCAGCCAAGGGAAGAGACGCATAGGGCAGAGTCCAAGAGAGGTCCAAATGTGGAGCTGCCGTTGTTCTCTCCCTGTAGAGTCATGGATGGTGTTAACTCCTCCCAGCCATGATATATGATGATACACATGGAGTATTGCCAACCAGAGAAGCTCACCTAAGCTTTGGTACCCAGAGTTTTTACTGGGACTCAATCACATATTACCCACATGGCAGACCTTTAGTCTCCAGCCCTTCTGGAGATCAGGCTGATACCTTTAGTCTCCAGCCCCTCCAGAGGCAGAACTGATACCACTACTTTTACCAAAAGGCCCCATCACAAATCACACTGTTAGACTGTCCTTTCGCTACACAGGTAAGGAAAATTTCCTCAAATAGAACAACAACAACAAAAACCATGACCCATAAACACAACCGGTAAAATGTACTTTATCAAAATAAAAAACTTCTGCTCTTCAAAAGACACCATTAAGAAAATGAAAAGACAAGCCAGAGACAGGGAGGAAATATTTTGAACAAATATCTGACAAAAGACTTGTATCTGGAATATGTAAAGAACTCTTACAACTCAATAATATGAAGACGAACAACCCAAATAAACAGTGGGCAAAAAATTTGAACAGACTTTTCACAAAAGAAGATATGAATGCCCAAGAAGCATGCAGAAAACATGTTCAACATCACTAATTATTAGGGGAATGCAAATTAAAACCACCCTGAGATACAACGACACCCATTAGAATGGCTAAAATTTAAAAGTCTGACAAAACCAAGAGTTAGAGAGGATATGGAGCAATTGGAACTCTTATACGTTGCTTGCAGGAAAATAAAACAGTCCAATCACTTTGGAAAACAGTTTGCCAGTTTCTCTAAAAGTTAAAACATACACTTCACTTCATAGCCATTTCACTCCTAGATATTAACTCAAGAGAAGAGAAAAGATATGTCCATACAAAGACTTGAAAGGACGTAGCAACTGTACTTGTATGAAAAATGTTCATAGCAGTTGTATTTGTAAGAGCCAAAATTAGAAACAATCCAATATTCATCAACACATGAATGGATAAACAAACTGTGATATATCCATAGAATTATACTTCAATATAGTTGATTTTTAAAAGTGACCTCCAGGGGCCGGCCCAGTGGTGCAGCAGTTAAGTTCGCGCATTCTGCTTTGGCGGCCTGGGGCTCACCAGCTTGGATCTCGGGCGCAGACATACGCACTGCATATCAACTCATGCTGTGGCAGGCGTCCCACGTATAAAACAGAGGAAGATGGGCATAGATGTTAGCTCAGGGCCAATCTTCCTCAGCAAACAGAGGAGGATTGGTGGCCAATGTTACCTCAAGGCTAATCTTCCTCAAAATATCATAAAATAAAATGATCTCCAACCATTCTTTCCCAGGTAGCTAGTGGAAGATGTGCTACCAAAACAAGGGATTAAACCCTTGTTTGAGCAAGAGCAAGATGTGGAATTTAAGAAGCAGGTGATTCAGTCCAGAGAGAGGCTAAGAGAAATTCTGCAATGATGGTGAAAGGAAGTCCTAAAATAATGCATGCACAGTAGACCTAAAAAATAAAAAAATTCAGATTGGCACAGATGACAGGCGACTCCAGGGAGCTTTTCAGAGAACAATATATTATCTGCTGTGTTTTATCATCTGGAAAAATTGAGAGGTTGTAGGAAGATGTGGGAAAGAATTAATGATAGGTACATAGAAAACTAAGCAAAAGAAAATACAAGGCAATTCTTAACTCTAACTCCTGGAAAATCAAAATGACAAAAAACAAAGGAAACAACCATAGAACACTTAAATACTAAATAATATATTAGATACTGAATATATATATACACACACGTGCGCACAATCATACACACGATAATGGGAATAGTGAATATTGACTTATCCAAAAATTAGATAAAAGTAAACTGAGAGGAAGAGGAGAGGGAAATCAATGTGTGTGTGTGTGTAAGAGAAATAACTTATCGTGTGCCATATTAGGAAGTCAATAGATAATTTCTAAAATTGAAAAATCAAAAACCAGCAGTACCTGCATATTTTTTAAAACTAAGAAAGCAAATACAAAAAGCAGCAGCTAGAAGAGACCTCCCTCTGGGCAATGGGCCTGGGGAGTAGGAAGGGGTGTGACAGAGCACTGCCATTTTCACCAAGAACCTTTTAACACATTTAATCACTTTAATTATGTGTATGCATTACTTGGCACATATAGAATTAATTTTTAAAATCTTTGCAGAGAAGTTTGTTTACCTTGGGCAGGATTCCAGAGACCACAGCATAAAGGTTTGGGGGAGAGGGCAGCAGTGGAAGGCCGGGTCGGGAGCAAGGAGTAAAGAACAGTATGGGGAGGAGAGTAGGAGAGGCGAACGGTGACAGAGCAGAGCTTACATTTGCCCTGAGTAAGCCGTGATGGCAGCTAAGCAGGGAGCCTGGAGTCCTGATCAAGGAGAATGGAGAGGATTTGCGGAGGCTGGGGCTCAGAAGGACCCTGAAAGAAGGACAGGTTTTGCACAGAGGAGGGTTTTTCTCACCCAAATTCTCAGTGATTATAAGGAAGGGGGCTGACAGGAGGGAGCGGGGGGCGGGGCCCCCTGTGACTCAGTCGTTGCCAGCCCAGGTGGATGGCAGCTGAAATGAAGGACAGACGGGCTATAAAAAGCAAGATATGAGAAGGAAGAGCAGCGTGTTAGCATAAGGGTGAGAGAGCTCACCTTCATACTGCAGGAGTCTCTGGGGATCGCCCTGTGTCACAATCCAGGGTAATTCATTTATAACGACAGCCCTGCCTCATTGGGAAAGTAAATTATGTTCAGTGGGCTCTGAGTTTTAAGGAAAGGGTTTGAGAAATCTTTCCATACAAAGTGGTTCAAGTTATTTAAAATGTGTAACCCCCAGTTGCCTGGAAATTCCACTTCTTTCCCTCCTTCCCTGAGGAGTGGTCGCAGCCCCTTCTCCCCTGTGAGTGGGCAAACTGTCCCCTCCAGCTGAGCTAGGTAGGCCTCCTCAGTGCTTTCCAGGACTGGAAGGATCAGTCCCCTGCCTGTCACCTCGGGGGCATGGCCATTCAGTACTGGCCATCCTCTGGCCCTGTCCGTCCTAAGTGACAAGATGCTGGATCTAAAGCCCATGCAGAATCTGTAACCCGGGCGGCTATGAGGGGACCAGTTGTCTGGAGAGTAGGGGGCTTCTGGAGGCCAGAATCGTTAAAGTGACCCATTTTCCTCCCCACTATTTGTGCTGCCTCTTCTTCAGCGAGAGGACTTACTGCTGAAGAGTTACTTTCCTCAGAAACGGCGTGGTCTGAGCTCCAGAGCTTACTTTCACACTATTCACTGTGAATCCTTAGGCAAGAGAATTCCCCAACTTCAGGCCTCAGTCTCCCTCACTGTGGGCTTCTAGAGAGAGACTCTTTCCTCAGGCGTTGTCTGCAGTCCCACATCATGACTTTTGCTCTCCCCACGGATCCCGCTTCTTGCAGACCCTGCCTCTGACCCTGGCCTGGCCACATGCGGCTCAGCTGGAGACACACGTGCTGGAGGCTCCTTACCAGGCCTGACGGTCCCACCCACAAGCCCCTCTGCCCGATAAGTCTCCACAGTCAGGTCAGTGACTGGGTAGGCAAGATGGTGGAGGTGCCATTTCCAGTGCCCCGTCTGTCCTGTGTCCCCTTGGCTTGGGGCAAATCTTTCAGTGATTGCTTCTCCAATCCCACAAGCCTCTTCCTCTCTGCAGCTCTCCTACCTCCTCTCCTCACTACAGACTGAGGGGCCTGGAAGTCAAACTCATCCCCAGGCTCCTATCGATCACCTGTCATTTCTGCTGCTTAAACCGCAATTACTGGGCTTCCTACACTTGACCTGTAATTGAATTTCCTTGGGAACTCAATGACAAGATTGATTCAGTCTAATTGAGTCAAAGACCGACTCTTCATGCCATTCATCTAGTCCCTGTCTCTGCCTGGGGCTTTCTGAGCTGAGACTGTAAGACTTCCACAGTTTTTGTTTAAAAAGTCAAGAACCAGCTGACACCTTTCAAGCACCATTGCTTCAAATGATCCTATGGAACATTGCTTTTCTTTCCTTCTCCTGTCTTGGCCAGCCAGAGGAAACTTCTGTTTTTAAACTTGCTTGTATTCTTTTCACATGAATGTTGAAATGCAATTCTAAGGGGAAAAAGTCTGGTCTTATTCAAAAGCAGGTTTGGAAATGAGTAAGAAGTCAGCATGCGGGCAGTTCAGGAAATTAGCAGTTTGTTCTTTGTAAATTTTCAGGATATGACTCAATAATAAAAAGACAAATGACCCAATTTTTAAATGGGCAAAAGATCTGAATAGACATTTCTCCAAAGAAGACATACAGGTGGTCAATAAGCACATGAAAAGATGCTCAACTTATTAGCCGTCAGGGAAATGCAAATCAAAACCACAATGAGATACCACTTCACATCCACTAGGTTGGCTATAATCAAACAGATAGGTTATAATCAGTGTTGGTGAGGTTGTTGAGAAGTTGGAACCTTCATACACTGCTAGTGGGAATGTAAAATGGTACATTTGCTTTCGAAACAGTCTGGCAATTCCTCAAAAGGTTAAACATAGAGTTACTGTATGACCCAGCAATTTCAATTCTAGGTATGTGAAAACACATGTTCACACAAAAGTTATATGTAAATATCCATAGCAGTATTATTCATAATAGCCAAAAGGTGGAAACAAGCCAAATGTCCATTACTGATGAGTAGATAAATAAATTGTGGTATACCCATACAATGGAATATTATTCAGCCATAAAAAAATGAAGTACTTGTAAAAGCTCCAACAAGGATGAACCTTGAAAGCGTTATGTTAAGTAAAAGAAGCCAGCCACAAAAGACCACATACTGTACGATTCCATTTGTATGAAGTGTCCAGAACAGGCAAATATAGAGAGACAAAAAGTAGACTAGTGATTTTTTATAGTAGAGAGGGATGGAGAGGTTGTGGGGGATGATGGCTAAAGGGTGCAGCGTTGCTTTTTGGGGTGATGAAAATGTCTTAAAATCGATTGCAGTTGTGCAACTCTGAGAAAAGACTAAAAACTATTAATTACACACTTTAAATGGGTAAATTATATGGCATAAGAATTATATCTCAATAAGGCTGTTAGAAGAAAAACTCCAGGAGGGAACCTTCCTGAGGCAGAGCCTAAAAAAAATGTGAATATGAATGTGGCTTTCTTATTTGGAAACAAAAAAATCTGGTTGGGGGGAAAAACACACAGGGAGGCTGGAAGGTTTTTTTTCTGTCTTTTTCTAACTTAAACTTTCATGAAAAATAAAGGGGAAGGGGAGGCAGAATGACTAGAAAGTTCTGAAAGAGAAATCTAGAAATGCTCAAGCATTTACCTAATGTCTTCTGACCAGTAAGATGCAACTAGGTAAAATGTTTCTGGAAAAGCAAAAGAAAACACTAATAATGACACATTACCAAACTGTTCTGAAATAGCTTCTTTTCTTTTCTCTTTTTTGTTTTTTGAGGAAGATTAGCCCTGTGCTAACATTTGCCACCAATCCTCCTCTTTTTGCTGAGTAAGACTGGCCCTGAGCTAACATCCGTGCCCATCTTCCTCTACTTTATACGTGGGATGCCTGCCACAGCGTGGCTTGCCAAGCGGTGCCATGTCCGCACCCAGGATTCGAACCGGCGAACCCTGGGCCATGGAAGCGGAACGTGCGAACTTAACTGCTCTGCCACCGGGCTGGCCCCTGAAATAGTTTCTTAACTTGATAAAAAGTATCCATCAGAAATCAGAAGGTAACATCATAATTCAAAAATTAAGATCACACCATTAGAAGTAGTTCCATTAAACTCAGGAATCAAACAGGAATGCCAATTATCACCACTTTTATTTCATATTATCTGGAAGGTTCTAACCATCAAAGAAAGACAAGAAAAACATTAAAAAGCTATAATATTGATGAGAAAAAGCAATGATAAAACTCTCTACCTAGAAAATCCAAGAGAATCAACTGAAAAACTGGTCAGATACAAGAAAATATTTAAAAGGAGGTAAGAGCCAAGATAAATTTACAAAAAGCAATAGTTTTTCTGGGAACTTGGAACAACCAGTTAGAAAATGGGCTTTGCTGGGCACCAGTCTGTAAGGGACACTAAAATCTCACTAGACTAAACGGAAATCGTATGTAACTGTTCAGGGCAAATGGTCTTGTTGCTGCTCAAGTAGATGCTCATTACTCAAAGTGTGATCTGCAGACAAGCAGGGTGGGCACCAACTGGGAGTGTGTTAGAAATGCAGAATCTCAGGCCCCTCCCAGACCTACTGAATCAGAATCTGTATTTGAACAAGGTCCACAGGCAATCTGTATTCACATTGAAGTTTGAGAAGCACTGGACTAGACAACAGTCTAAAATGGAAATAAAAAACTACCCCTCACCAGCCTGGTTCTGTCTGAAGTATTTTTGCAACTTGTACGAGTGCAGGAGATCATCTCAAAAGAAGGCTGCCCTCAGTGCCTTCCCTCCCTATACCTATAAGCTGCCCTTCACATCAGGAGGTGGAACCAGTTCTCCTCCCCTTTGACCTGGGTTGGTCTTACCGACTTGCTGGACCAATACAGTTTGGCAGAAGCAATGCTCTGGGACTCCTAAGACTAGGTCATGAGACACCTTGCAGCTTTTGTATGAGCCTCTTGGACTTGCTCACTCTTGGCATGCTCCCTCTCAGAACCTAGCCACTGTGAGAAGTCCAAGCCCAGCTGAACTCCCAGCCAACAGCTAGCATCAGCTGCCAGCCACGTAAGTGTCCAGTCTAGTTGAGGAGTTAGATTTGCCACCATTTGCCTGCAAATCCTGGGCGAGAACCACTTAGGTAATTCTGGTCAACCCACAGTACTGTGAGCGAGCACCATAATACATTTTTGCTAAAACCGCTAAGTTTTGGGGTGTTTGTTATATAGTGATATATAACCAGAACAATGTACTACCCTTAGCCTGACCGGTCACCTGACAATTGCCTGAAATCAGAGGTCATGGTTAGCAAAAATTCTGTAACCAAATCATAATTGATCTAGTGCTGTATACCAGGGACCAGCGATTGGTTTTATTTGTTTTTGTTTTGTTTTGTTTTGTTTTTTTTGGAGGAAGATTAGCCCTCAGCTAACTACTGCCAGTCCTCCTCTTTTTGCTGAGGAAGCCTGGCCCTGAGCTAACATCCGTGCCCATCTTCCTCTAGTTTATACGTGGGACGCCTACCACAGCATGGCTGCCAAGCAGTGCCATGTCCGCACCCGGGATCCGAACCAGCGAACCCCGGGCCGCCGAGAAGCGGAACGTGCGAACTTAACCGCTGCGCCACCGGGCCGGCCCCCCCAGCGATTGGTTTTATTACCTAAATTTAATTCCTTAATACGCCTCCCAGGCAGTTAGCTGATTCAAAATATCACAAAAAGAAATGAGGAGAAGAAATGAACAACAGAAAAATGCAAACAGCTTAATAACCTGAAAGCCAGAAAAATAAACTTCCAAACTTTCTTAAACAAGACTATAACACTATATAGTGATGGGGAATAATTGATGCTCAGTTTAAGTGATACAGAAACAGAAATGAAAGCCAATTCCAAATAAGTTAAAATGGTATGTTATAATCAGTGCATATAATAAATACCTTATTTAAAATATTTAAGAATAAGAAAGTAAATGTAATGACAAAAAAAGATCCCATTCATAATAGCAATAAAAACCTACATACCTGTGAAAAAACTGATTAGAAATGTGCAGGACCTATAGGAATAAAATTAAAATTAAAAAAGAAATGGATAAATAGAAAGAAATAACGAAGATGAGAGATACACTATTGTAAAGACGAGAATTCTCCTAAATTGATTTGTGTTATATCTTCTTTCTTTGACGCCTTCACTTATTATCTCTAGTAATTTTGAGGTGCTCTTCACTTCATTTACAAAACATGGCAGCTTTATTTCTTCCCCCTCTTTATGTATATCTTTCTCTTCTCAAATAGCTTTGTCAGAATTTTTAGAGCTAAGTTAAATAGCGCTGATGATGTGTCCTTGTCTTGCTCCTGTTTCAGATAGGAATAATTCATGTTTCTCCATTAAGTGTAATTTTGACTTTTGGTTTTCAATAAAGCCTTTTTGTCATGTTAAAGAGGCAACCCTTTATTGCTTTTAGAAAGAGTTTCAATGAAGAATTCCCTTTCGGCATTTATGAACATAATTACATATGAATTTTTACAATTTTTTCCAATAATATTGGTTATGCTTGATGACTTGAGCTTTAATAGAAAAAACCCAGAAATCGTTAAAGTATATTCTCCTTTTAAAGTTATAGTATATTTTGATTGCTAAAATCTTATCTAGAATTTTTGCACATCTGTTAATTCATGAGATTACCATATAAACTTCTTTTTTTAAAGATTTTATTTTTTTTCTTTTTCTCCCAAAGCCCCCCGGTACACAGTTATGTATTTTTTAGTTGTGGGTCCTTCTAGTTGTGGCATGTGGGATGCCGCCTCAGCATGGCCTAATGAGCGGTGCCATGTCCGTACCCGGGATCCAAACCAGCGAAACCCAGGGCCGCCAAAGCAGAGCACGCAAACTTAACCATTCGGCCACCGGGCTGGCCCCTAAACTTCTTTTTTGATGTTATTCTTCTTAGACGTGATCAAAAATCTGTTTCATCAAAGGAATGAAACAATTTACAAAAAAGGTAACATAAATAGCAACCAAATTTTTTTTTTAAAGTCTAACTTCACTAGGAAAAAAAGAAATCCTAAATAAAACCATAATGAGACAGTAAAGTAACAAATTGACAATTTAAAAAATAATCCCAGTTCAGAAAAAAGGAGTAGTGTTCATGCATTGTTGGTGGGAGTACAAATCAGTACAACCTTAAAATCATGTGTACATATCCCAAAGCTAATAAAATCGAAGGGAGAGGGAAGAGGAAGGTGGGATATCAATGATTTTTTGTTTCTTCCTTCTTGTAGTTTCCAAATTCTCTCGTATACACAAATATATTACTTTCATAATATAAATGTGCATATCCAAATTAAAATCACAATAAGTTACCATTACATGCTCACCAGAATGGCTAAAATTGTTGCTGAACAAAAGTGAAGTTCACTTGCCCAATGTGCATAAAGAAGCAGATTAATTACGGCATCAGCCTGCGTGCGGAAAAAGAGATCAGCTTTATTCTGCAAGATTGATCTGCAAGGAGACAGGGGGTGTGTGCCCTCAGATCTGTCTCCCCAATTCAGGATTTGGGGCAAAATTTAAGAGGTTAGGGAGAACAGGATGGCACGCAGAAACACTGGTGGGACAGATTTTGATTGGTGGGCTTCAAGCATTTATGATGAAGTTTTTACGACAGGATTCTAAACATTTACGATAAGGTTCTAAACTTTTATGACAGAGTTCTAAACATTTTTCTGTTAGATTTTTAAAAAACATTTTTCCTTTTTCTCCCAAAGCTCCCCGGTGCATAGTTCATAGTTGCATGTTTTTAGTTGTGGGTCTTTCTAGTTGTGGCATGTGGGATGCCACCTCAGCATGGCTTGATGAACAGTGTCATGTGCATCCCCAGGATCGGAACCAGCAAAACCCTGGCTCGCCGAGCAGAGTGTGCGAGCTTAACCACTCAGCCACAGGACTGGCCCCTAAACATTTTTGATGAGGCAGGGAAGGAATTTTAACATTGGATCCTCCTGAATGAGGGACCCCTCACTTCTGATGAGACTCCGACTTTCAAGTTCCAGTTGTGTCCCAGTCCCTGGGTTCCACGGGATGGAGGAGCTTTGGTTCCGTGATCATTTAAGGTCAAGATTTCTTCTTTTGTGCATTCCCTGGCTAGATGACTTTGCAGATTTCTGAAAGGTAATTCTTAGTCACTCTGTCAATAAGAGATGGGGTCAGCTGAACTGGTCCTGGAGGGCCTTGAGTTACAAAATGAAAAAGATTAACAGTATCAAATGTTGTAAGGATGGGGAGTAGCTGGGATTCTCATACATTACTAGTAGGTGTATAAACTGGTTCAACCACTTTGGAAAACCATTTGACAGTTAACTACGAGATCCAAACAGACCCACCAGCAATTCCATTCCTAGGTATACACTCAACAGAAGTAGGTGCACACGTTTACCAAAAAACATACGAGAATGTTTGCCACAGCTTTATTTGTAACATCCTCAAACTGGAAATAACCCAAATGTCTGTTAAAGGAGAATGGATAGATTTGGTATATTCAAACAAAAGAGCACTATACTGTAGCGAAAAAAGAACAAATTACTGATGTGTGCAATATGGATGAATCTTGCAGACATTCTGATGAGACAAAGAAGTCAAACATTAAAAAGTACATATTGATGATTCTATTTATATGAAGTTCAAGAACAGGCAACAATGTTCATTGGTGGTGGTGACCAGCTATCGCTGGGGAGCGGGTGAGCATTGACTAGGAGGGGGCACAGGGGGGCTTTCCAGCTGGTGGAAATGGAAACGATCTATTCCGGTCTGGACAGCATCTGCTTTGGTGTTTACATATGTAAATTTTAATCAAGCTTGAGATTTATGCGTTTTAAGTTACACCTCAATAAAAAGGAAAGTAAAAGAGGTGCATACCCTTTAACCTACTTTAATTCTACTTCTAGAAAACCACCTTCAGGAAATAATCTTGCATCCCAGTGCAAAGATTTCTGTACAGAGATGTTCAGTGCAACAATAACGTATCATGTCAAAGCCTATAGAGAGTTCTCACTTTAGCAGCATATACACTAAAATGGGAACGACGCGGAGAAGATTAGCACGGCCCCTGAGCAACGAGGACATGCAAATTTGCGAAGCGTTCCATATTTTTAATTAGGCACATGTGTGTGGTGATGGATTGTAATTAGTCTTTGGGTGGTGAACATGATGTAATCTACACAGGAATTGAAATATAATGATGTACACCGGAAAAAAAAATCTTTAGAGAAGACCTCACTGTCCAAAACTAGGGGACTGATTACAGACAATTATGGTACATCCATGTGATGTAATATTCTGCGGCCGTCAGAACTTAGGATGTATGAGAATGCTTAGTGGCCTGAAAAAATGTTCATATTCACAATAGAAACTTATATTTAACTAGTAAATAAGTTAAAGGTGCAGAACAGTGTGCACAAGTGGGAGTCCAATTATGTAGGAAACAAAAGTGGGTGAGCACAGGAAAAAACTGGAAAAAACTGACATAATACTGCATTGTCTTTGGCCCTGGAAATATGGGGCATGCATGCAAACGTTTCCCACTAGCATCCCCTTTTTCTAGGATTAGAATTGAGACCTGGGCTGAACTGGCCTCAGTGCTTCTTGAACCCCCGGGCCTCCTTTGTGGCTTTTCTTCCTCAGCTTCTAGCAAACAAGCTCGCACTGTGAAATTATTAGGAGGATTGATAGAATCTGCTCTACTGCAGTGGGTTGTCTAAGACTAGAATCCCTCTGTGGGAGCTGGAGTCCCTAAATTCTACTTAAAACTTGAAGAACACTCTAAAATTATTGCTTGTGTTGAGGAGGTAAAACTTTTCCTCTATCCTCTTAGGTTCAGTGTGGGGGGGGCTGTGAATTAAACTGACAAAAGACAGATTAGCAAGAAAAAAGACAAACTTTATTCATGTATGACTGTGGGAGCTCACAAAGAAAGTAGCTTGGCTCAATAATTAAAGACAGGGGTTTATATACCTAACCTGATAGGGGAAAGGAAGAGGTGGGAAAAAGGCTTCTACTAGAAGAACAAATGGGTTTCTTTAGGAAAGACAAATGGGCTTTTATGGGAAATAAGATGGTTCGTGATCATGTTTACGTATGTGCAGTTGTCTTCTTCGTCTTCTTCAAGGTCATGAAACTCCCCCAGAAGGGGATCTATGGTAGTTTCTCTCTTGGTCTCCTTCCTGGGAATGAAGTTGCCCAGAATGGATGTATGGCAGTCACTCCCAGAAGTTTCTGCTTTTAGTCAGATAAGGGAGGGTTCTGCATCCGTTGATTTCTCAAATGTCTTCAGCTCAAAATAATTTTTATGCCACTGTAGCATAATTTGGATCCCTTCACTTGCATAGAAAAATATTTTGAAATATTATCCACCTTTTCCCTGTTAAACCATAACCCTTTCCTCGTTCACTCTTCCAAGTATTCTGCATTCACTGCCTCAGAGAAAGGATGGCACTATCTGAAGGCATAAGAAAAAGAAAGTCTTTGCTGGCTTTTAAAGTCCCAAAGTTGAGGCCTTGTGGGAACAGGAAGGATTCTGGCAAATGGGATGTAGCTAGACTCTTCACTCCCAGGACGGGAGAAGACTGAGGGAAGAGAAGGGAGTGTATGCTGAATGTGCTCCACACTCACCCCAACACCAGGCTGAACCCCAAGGTGGGGGAAAGAATCAGGAATTTTGGAGAAGTTTGAGGATGCTTGGGCTGGAGCCCAAGGTGGGGAAAGACCCCAGAGCAGAAATGACGGAATGGTGTGCTCAGCCCCAGGAACCTGGGGCAGAGGCCTCTTGGGAGTCCCCGTGGTCCAGGTTGTGACAGAGTAACAGAGGTCTTGGGAGCCCCCCAGTTTCCCTCAGCCCAGAGGGCCAGGAGCAGCTGACTGAACTCCCTGGCCCGGAGAAGGACACGGAGATTCCAAGGAGAATCATCAGCTCCAAAGAGGCCTCTGGGATGTGCATAAAAAACTGGAAGAAAATGTGATTCTCTGGGCGATAGAATTTCAGATGACTTGTTTTCTTATTTATAATTTTGTTTGTCTTCCAAACCTTCTACAACGAGCAAGCTTGATAAGTGCAAATAAAATTTTTTAAACTCCAGTCAACAAATATCAATTGAGCAAATACTCTCTGCCAGGCTGTGTGCTAGAGTCTGAAACTGGTGGCCAGATAGCCACTGATGATTATTCCTAAAAGTCATGTAGATAAGCAATATATCATCAGACTCCCACAAGGTTCCTTACAGACAACATCTCCGATGTTTGGGTCACCAGGGTAGTGGTTGCTTAAGTTGTTTCAGGAGCTGAGAGTCAACTCCTTGTCCAGTTCAAGCTGGTTGAGACCACCAGCCCATCAACTGGGCCTGTGCAAGAGTCCAATAGGTGATCCTTTGACGTCAGGGGAGCCAAAAATTCCACCCTCAGATCATGCTAATGCCACCATTTTGTGAACATGCGTCCTGTGAAGAGCCATGAAGCTTGACCATGCTTGTGTAGATCGCTGATTACCTCACTTTTCCTCACCTCGATCATCTATGTTCACACTTCAGACCACCCTGCCCCTTTAGCCCATGAATCTCTCTGATCCCCATTTTCGGAGAGGCGGATTTCAGACTTGTTCTCTCGTCTCCTTGCTTGGCTGCCTTGTGAATAAACCCTTTTTCTGCTGCAAAATTTGTCACCACAGTGATCAGCATACTGTGTGGTGGGCAAAATGGGCCTGGTTCGGTAACAAGTCCTGTTCGGTAACAAGAAGATTAAGCTAAAGAACACAGGCCTTGTTCTCAAGCTGCTTAGGATCTATGGGAGCAGCAGACGTAAAAATGAGCATTAAATCCTGAGTGTAAGTGCCCAGAAACACACATCTTAAGCTTAAGTCCAAAGGAAGCCCATTTACAGCTGCAGGTTTTCTCATTGCACCCACAAATGTTCTCCATATTTGTCTCAATTATTTTCTCGATAAAATTGACAGTTGCGCTTTTCTGTTTTCTACTCTTTTTTTAATAAACAGTGATAAATTATTCAAACATATACACAACCTAACACTTCTCTATGACTGCCATAAGACAACTGGAAATGTTGGTTAATTTGCTGATGTACAAAAGCCCAAATCCAGGCTAAAAAGGCAGTTTTGGGGTATTGGTGTATAAATTACAAATGGTGTTCTATAAGATACACATTAAAAAGTCAGGGATGACTTATAATGTGGACTGAACCTGAATCTGGCATGCTGCCACTCCCTAAGTCACTGGCTTATGGGTGATTTTCTATGATCAACTGATCAAGAATTAAAAGCATCTTTTGGTCCATAAATCTATATTTTGGTTAATTTTATGTATCAACATGTCTAGGCCATGGTACCTAGATATTTGGTCAAACATTATTCTAATGTTGCTGTGAAGGTTTTTTTTTCCGGGGGGGGGGAAGCCCTGAGCTAACATCTGCTGCCAATCCTCCTCTTTTTTGCTAAGGAAGATTGGCCCTGAGCTAAGATCCATGCCCATCTTCCTCTACTTTATATGTGGGACGCTTACCACAGCATGGCATGCCAAGCAGTGCCATGTCCGCACCTGGGATCCGAACTGGTGAATCCTGGGCCGCCGAGCAGAAACGTGCAAACTTAACTGCTGCACCACTGGGCGGGCCCCGCTGTGAGGGTATTTTTAAGATGAGATTAACATTTACAGTAAAGCAGATGGCTCCTCATAATGTAGGTGGGCTCATCCAATCAGTTGAAGGCCTGAATAGAAAGACTGCCCCAAGCAAGAAGGAATTCTGCCAGCAGGTAGCCTTCGGACTCAAATTGCAACTCTTCCCTGAGTCTCCAGCCTGCTGGCCTACCTTGCAGATTTTGGACTAGCCAAGCCTCCACAACGGCATGAGCCAATTCCTTAAAATAAGTGTCTCTCTCTCTATATATATATTTATATATACACACGCATCCTGTCGGTTCTGTTTCTCTGGAGAACCCTAATACAACCTGCAAATATTCATGTTCCATATTTGCCCTCACTAAAGACTCCCAGTGCAAAAGAAGCCTTACTCTCATGCCACACACCAACACTCAATTTGTGGCTGTTGGTGGTTCTTCCACAGTCAACCAAGAAGGCAGAGGTGGTAAATTATCATCAACATCAGCAGCACTGACTTCCTGCTCTGATGAGGCACAACTCCAACCACCAGCGCCGAGGCCAAGCCATGTGGTTGGAAATCCTGGCTTGAGAGCCCAGAGCCAGCCTTAAATCATTTCAGCACAGATACAACGAGACGTTTTGCTCACCAATTTTTGACTATTAGGTATTATTTTTACATTAGAATTTTAAAAGAAAATCCATGTACATGGTAAAAATAAAATTCAAACAGTAAAAAGTGGCACCAAGTGAAAAATGAATTTTCCTAGTAAGAGCAGCTCAGAAGACAAGGGGGGCCCAGGCCACTTGCTTCTTCTTCTTTTTTTTTTTGGTGACTTCTGATATAGCAAAGGAAAAAATGCCAAAGAGAATTACTGTGAGATAATAGAAAAATATATATTGGTCTCTGCCCCCAGTTCCTCACACAGGGCTCTTGAAACCCTTATAATTTCCTGGATGATAAGAGCACTAGGAGCATCTCTTGTTCTAATATTTGGTCTCTGCCCCTGGTTCCTGACACAGGACTTCTGAAACCCTTGTAATTTCCTGGGTGACAGGAGTGTCTTTGTTCTAAGGAAGTGACTCTGGTCACTCCTGGAGGAGGGCTGGCCACGGGAAAGACCAAGCCATGATTAGGAGTTTGGAATTATCAGCCTCTCACCCCCATTCTCTTGAGAGGAGACAAGGGCTAAAAATGGAGTTAATGATCAATCATATCTACATAATGAAGCCCCCATAAACATCCCAATAGTATGGGGTTCAGAGAGCTTCCAGGTTGGTGAATGCGTCCACAGTGGGAGGGTGATGCACTCCAGCTCCACAGGGACGGAAGCTGCTGTGCTCAGGACCCTCCCAGATCTCGCTCTCTGTATCTCTTCATCTGACAGAAGACTGTCTCCTTTATCATACCGTTTCATAAACTGGTAGACGTAACTGTTTTCCCTGAGTTCTGCTCTAGCAAATTAATCAAACCTGAGGAGGAAGTCACGGGAAACCCTGATTTGTAGCCAAACAGGACAGAAGTGGTAGGTAACCTGGGGACCTGTAACTTGCAATTGGCATTTGAAGTGGGGTGGGGATAGTCCTATGGGACTGAGCCCTTAACCCATGGGATCGATGCTATCTCCAGGTATATTGTGTCAGAATTTAGTTAAATTGGAGGACAGCCAGCTGGTGTTGCAGAAAATTACTTGATGCGGGGAACCCTCTCCCCGCCACATTGGTGATGAGAAATGTTTTTTTGTGTGTGAGTAGTAAAGGAAACTCACAGGGAAGAAACACAGTAGGAAAGAACTGGGTTTTTCCCTACACAGGAAGGAAAAAACTGAGTTTTTCCTTTTTAATTACAAAAATTGCAGTACATTTCAAACATTTACATTTTAAATGTAATGCTTTTTTTGGTATCCAAATAAAAAGAACCATGTACTTTAAGATGCTACTAGTGAGATAATTTGAAGATTTATAGAGCACATGAATTATAGAGCATTACAGGTATTTTCCAACTGTCCGACATCTTGATCTTTCTTTATTCCAAAGCCTGCCCTCTCTTATTTTGATGTCAAAATTTCTCTAGGCTCTATCGGAGCCTTTCCTGTCATTTCACGGTACAAATTTCCGCTGAGCTGCATACTTTTTTCCTTACTGTTTTCCCTTGTCAGCAACTCAATAAACTTCGACATGTGCTCAACATAAATTTGTCTAAAGCATTTTGTTTTTGTTAGTGGGTATCTTTCTGGTCCTTTCTCTATGCATTTTATAAACACATATATACACACATACATCTACATATAGTTATATATACATAGTTTATTTTTCTAATAGAAATGCAATAATAATGTGTATTTTTCTTCCTTACTATGAAATATTTGACATACAAGAAAAAATATATGAAATATATGTGTATAAACTATAAAGCACAATAACAAGCACCTTTGTGACCACCAGCCAGTTGAGGAAATGGAATATCGCCTACATCCGGAAGCTCCGGGGTGTCCTCCCCATCCCATCGCCTCCTCCTCCACCCCAGGGGTTACCTCTGTCTGAATTTGGTGCTATCTTGTCTTCCTTGCTTTTCTTTTTAGCTTTACCACATCACATAGGTATTTCTAAATAGTATAAGGTTTATTTTTGCCTCAGTGTTTTCCTTTTTAGAAGTTTTGCTTATCTTTTATTAGAGTTCTCCCTAGGTATTTGATGCTATATAAATGGCATTTAAAAAATTTATTTTGTTGGGTATAAACACAGGTTTTAAAAAAATAATTTCAAGCTTTACAGAAAAGTTGCAAGTACTGTACAAATAACTTTTTTTCCCCTGAACAATTTGAGAGCAAGTTGCCAACAGGAAGCCTCATCACGTCCAAATGTTTTATTGTCTTGTTTCCTGCAAACACGGAGATTCTTGTACATAACCACAATACAAACATCAAAGTCAGGAAATTCACTATGATCCATTGCTACCATCCAATACTCAAATTCTTTTCAAGTTTCACCAGTTGTTCCAATAAAGCTGTCTATAGCAAACGGTTCAGTTCAGAATCACATGCTGCATTTAGTTTTCACGTCTTGGTAGTCAACTTTGGTCTGGAATATTTCCTGTCTTTTCTTGACTTTCAAGATTTTGACAATTTTTAAAATTACAGGCCAATAATTTTGAAGCGTATCATCCTCAGTTTGAGTTTGTCTGACGTCTCTTCATGGTTGAACGCAGGCCATGGATCTTTGGCAGGAATCTCGCAGACGCTGTATTCTCCTTGCATCCTTTCAGGTGGCACAGGATTTAGATTTGACCCATTACTGATGATGTCCACTTTGATCACTTGATAAGGTGGTTCAGCCAGAATTCACCACTGTAAAGTTAAATGTTTCCCTATTGTAATCAGTATTTTGTGGGAGACACTTTCACATTATGTAAATATCTTGTACCTCATCAAGCTTTCAATTTATTAGTTTATTTATATTCATATGGACTCATGATTTCTTGTTTTATTCAATGGGTTATAATCCCTTACTATCATTATTTATTTTGAGACTCAAATTGTAGGGCCAGAGAGGCCTCAAGCCAGCTTCTGCGTTCCTTGGCCATGTCCTCACTGTCTCTGAGCACATCCTTACTTTTTACCTCAAGATATTTTGGGTTTACTTTGTACTTTCCCTGATCCAGACCTGGAATCAGCCATTTCTCCAAGGAGCCCTGGTTCCTTTTTAATAGAGAATGGTATTTAGAAGACAAGAGCTGGATGCCAGGTGTGTTCATTGGTAACGGGGTTATTATGGCTTGAACTGTGTCCCCCCAGAAAATATGTTGAAATCCTAACCCCCAGTACCTCTGAATATGACCTTATTTAGAAATAGGGTCTTTGCAGATGTAATCAGTTAAGATGAGGTCATACTGGATTAGGGTGGGCCCAAATCCAATGAAGACACAGGGGGACAGAGAGATCACCCTATGTGACAATGGAGGCAGAGGTTGGAGTGATGTATCTATAAACCAAGAAATGTCAAGGATCACTGATAGCCACCAGTGGAAGCTAGGAGGAGGCAAAGAAGTATCCTCCCCTAGAGCCTTCAGAGAGCACGGTCCTGCCAACACCTCGATTTCAGACTTCTAGCCTCCAGAACTGCGAGAATAAATTTCTGCTGTGTAATGCCCACCCAGTTTGTAGTAATTTGTTAGAGCAGTCCTAGGAAACTAATACAGGGGTGTTGTAGGATTCTGTGAATGTACATAATACCCCAATTTACACCTATATGTAATTCTATATCTTGACCTGCATATATGCATAAGGCCAGTAGTCTACACTGATACATTCAATTCTAATCCAACATCACAGAATTCATTCTAGTTTTCTCCCTTTCCAAATTTGTAAATCCTTTCTCCAATAGTGAGAAACCTAGCTCCCATTTCTCCTAATAAATTTACATGTTTGATCAATCTCCGATATGTAACAATCTCCCACCACTTCCTCCCTCACACAGAGGCCCTGTCTCACCCTGTCCATCCTGCTAAATGGACTCACTCCTCACCTCTAACAGAGCCAGGCCACCCCCTGTGAGGGCCCTTCCTCACCCTGCTCAGGTTCCAGCACCCCACACTGGACTGGACTGCCCTGTGCTTGTTTTCAAACTTTACATAAATAGTATACTGTATATTTTCTTCTGCAACCTGTTTTTTCCACTCAACATTATGTCTGTGAAATTCAGCCACATTGATGCGCGTAACTTTGGCTCGTTCATTTGTACTGCTGTGTGGTATTTCACTACATGAATCTACTACTGTTGATGGACATTTGATTGTTTTCAGGGTTTTGCTATGACATTCCTGTACTTGCCTCCTGGTGCACGTAAGAGCAGTAATTTTTCTAGGGCACATCTTTGGGGATGGAGTCACTGTGTCAGAGTGTGGGCATCATCACACTTACTAGATAATGTCAAAACGTTTCCCAAAGCGGTCTTCTCACCCTGCCCTGGTCTCCCACCAGCAGAGCATAAGTAGTTTCTATTGCTCCATGTCCTCAGCGTCACTTGATACACTTGGACTAATTTACATGTCTAGTGAGTTTTTTCATTATCTGCACAGTTAGTCAATACTGATTACTGGCATGAGTTGTCTCAGCAATTTATTAGTTTTCAATTTCTCTAATGGAGGTCCCACTCTCTGTAAGCAGACTGCTGGTTGTCCACCAAAATCCATTCTCTCCTTCGTCCTTAGTTCTTGTGTAGTAAGAGTTGCAGCTGCATACATGGCAGCCAGCTAGGCTACATTTCTGAGTCTCTCTTGCAGTCAGATGTGGCCATGTGACCAAGGTCTTGCCAATGAAACACAAGCAAAATCGATGTGTGGCATTTCAAAGTATGGGTCTTAAGATACTCGCTTAAGATACATGGCTCTTGCCCTTTCTTGCCAGCTAGGAGTCCCACATGACAATGATCTTGCTTCAACCACACAAATAACGACACTGATCTAAGGGGGAGCAGAGTAACAAGATGGAAGGAACCTGACACCGTAGGTGACCATGTGGAGTGGGATGAGCCTACTGCTCTGGACTATTACCAGGGAAATAAACTTTGCCCCAAAGCCACTGTCCCACTGGGTTTCTCTGTTATAGCACTTAGCCTTCACTCTCATATATTCCATCAGCAGAGCCTCCCCCACCCCTAACCCCAAGTGGCTGTGGGAGTTCTCAGGAGACAAAATCCCACCAAGCAAAATCTGAGCTTAACGGTTGCACCCGCCTCCTCTGCATGTGGGCTTTCATAGAGCTCCCAAAACCTTTCATTTTTTCCCCCTCTCACAATATTCCCAAGATGATTAGGAGGGAAAAAGTGGGGGGCTGCTTGATTGTGGCTTTCCTCCTCCTTCCCAGCCTCCCTGGTGGTCTTCAGTGAAGAAACAGATTTTTAACATGAGTACAATATATTTTTTTAAAAACCAAAGTTGTCTTACTATAATTAGCTCACAAAATGGTTAAGTCAGCACTGTGCCCTTTTCTGATTTTATTCTAGAGAGTTGGGAAATATTCTCCAGAATGTCCTTCATGTCAAGAAAAATGTAGGGCATGTTGACTGATGGTGGCAGGTTGGAACCCAAGAGATAACAAGATAAGACTGGGTGTTCATTTTACTAGCTTTTAAAAATAGCATAAAATGATCTGCTATCAATGACGACAGTGTGACATAAATCATAGAGTTTGGTCAAATCAATTTTATTCGCTTGAGGTAAAAGATAGAAAGGCAAACATTTCCATGGTGGGTAAAGAGACAGGGCTTGCAAAGCCCCCTGAGCCTGGTGACTTCTGCATGAGTCTGCCTTCTGTTTCCTGGCCAGAGACAGCAGTCCTGAGTGAGACTGATGACCAGCTGTCCTGGCCAGAGTTGGGACAGGAGAACACGCATGCCTCCTGGTCATGGGTGTTTACTTTTATTCCTTTTTCCCTCCCCTGGGGGCTAGAAAGTTACTTTTAGGTGGAAGGAAATAAGACCTAAACATTTATTAATATGAAACACTGTGTGAGTCTATATCCTATTGCGTCTATTCTGGAGCTAACCAAATAATTCAGGGGCAAATAGAAGGGCCTAGCCCTCCTCACAGAATCTAGTAAACTCCGTCCCCCTCAAACACCCACCTAGGACCAGGCCCTTCAGAACAACCCTGCACTGTGCTCCAGAGCTGGAGAGCTGTGTGTGGGTCTTAGAGCATTGTCCTTCTATTCAATCTAAATTGTACTGTTTTTCAGCGTTTGTACTATGAAGTTGGGGCCTTTCTTAGTTTCATGTAGATGTCACTTTTTTCTCGAATATTGTTTTTCTTTGCTCATTTTGGTAAGTATTAAGATGGAAGTTTTTATAGTCATGGCTGTTTTTCCTTGCCAGCACTCTAGTCTTTTTCTTTTTATAAAGATTGGCACCTGAGCTAACAATTGTTGCCAATCTTCTTTTTTTTTTTTCCTGCTTTTTCTTCCCAAATCCCCTCAGTGCATAGTTGTATATCCTAGTTGTGAGCGCCTGTGCTATATGGGACGCCGCCTCAGCGTGGCCTGATGAGTGGTGCCATGTCTGTGCCCAGGATCTAAACCAGCAAAACCATGGGCCACCGAAGTGGAGCATGCAAACTTGACCACCTCGCCCTGGGGCCAGCCCCATCTAGTCTTTCATACATGGTTTAAAGCCATAAGAGTGGAGATTACAGCCAAAATATGTCTGCTGGCTGGAGCAGAATCTGTCATTGGGAATCCTACTAATGCAACCTGAAAGAATTATTTGCTCTTAGGGGCCGGCCGGCGGCGCAGAGGTTAAGTGTGCATGTTCTGCTTCTCGGCTGCCCCGGGTTCGCTGGTTCAGATCCCAGGTGCAGACATGGCACCGCTTGGCACGCCATGTTGTGGTAGGCGTCCCACATATAAAGTAAAGGAAGACGGGCATGGATGTTAGCTCAGGGCCAGGCTTCCTCAGCAAAAAGAGGAGGATTGGCAGTAGTTAGCTCAGGGCTGATCTTCCTTAAAAAAAAAAAAAGAATTATTTGCTCTTAAAAGAGAAAACGGTCTTCCCAATAACCAAATTTTTACTCCAACTCTTTATATCACAGCTTACTCTTTTATTAAAAGTTTGTTTTCTGATTATTCATAGTTGTTTTAGAAAATTTGGAAAATATAGAAACATATGAGGAAGAAAATATGAAATCATCCATAATTCCACAACCAACCAGAACTAACCACTCTGTAGGTTTTACTCATGAACACTACAGCTTAGCTCACTAGAACCTCTCAAACCTAGCCAGAGAGTCTTCTTTCAGAGTATTTATGTCTTTTTATACAAAATATAAAATAGAAACATATATAAAAAACATACACAAACAGAAAAAAATGAGTTTTCTTTACAAAGTAGTTTCCTAGCAAACTTCCATTTGAGTCAGATACTCTAATATAGACTATTGAGCATTTATTAAAATAATAATAAGACGAGAACCAAGAAGAGGAGAAAGGGTAAGTTGCTTATCTCCAGATTCCCCCTCGACTCCTCATGCTACTAGGGGCAGGGTGCCCACTTTTCTTGCGTGCTGGAGGTCTTTCAGTCTTAGGGGCTGTAGCAAGGCGGCGAGGGAGAGCCTGGGAGGGAATCTGAGAGTGTGGGACAAGAGAAGAGAAAGTCAGTGTCATGTACTCTCAATCCCCTACCCTACTGAGGAAAGGCGTCATGCACGGAGAGGGCCAGAATCATTCGGCAAAGGGGAACGACCATGCCACAGAAAATGGGAACAGGAATCGGACGGGTCAGGCAGGAGAGAATGGAGCCAGCCAGGGAGTGTGCAGAGATGGAGGAAAGAGTCAGTGAGAGCCCTTCCACCCTCATCGTCCCTGGCCTCCTTTCCCTCACCTCTTTCCGGGGGATCTCACCCAAGCGGGAGTCTGTGTTCCTTCTGGGGACATTATCCCCTTGGCTGTCAGTCCTGCCATACAAATTGAGGGATGAGGATGGGGCACTGTTCGCCTCACTTCCCAACACTGGGTGGAAGTACTCCCCCCCAATTCTGTCTCTTAACAATAAGAACAAACAAGATAGACCTGGGGCTCAAATAGGAGGAGACACTAGAGGAATCAAAAAGTGAGTTATACTAGGCAGTCACAATCCTAGGATTCTGAGTTCTGAACCGCATGGTAAAGAGGAAAAAACTAAGGTAAAAAGACATGAAGACGGGATTTTTTTTAGAAGCAAAGGAAAAAACCAGAAAGTAGAAAGGAAAAGACAGAAGAAAGGTGGGGAGCAGTGAGAGATGGAGGAAGAGAAGGAGACTTGTTGATCTACATCTCGCCCTCACACTCCTCCCCAGAAAAGGACAAAAGATGCGACTCAGTGGACAACACGCACACCCCTCTCTCCCCTGCCTGATCTATTTCCCTGCCCACAATCCAGATTCCATCCACTTAATCCTTCCTTCATTCCCTCCCAGGCTGGTACCTGCTGGGCTCCAGCCTCTTCAGGTAGAGCAGCAGATCCTCAGGGGGCAGTGCCCCCCAGCCCCGAGCTTGGTATAGTCGTAACAGCTGAGACACCTCCATCAGCTGCCTTGAGGATGCGAGCCCATCTCCACCTGAGATATACCAGTAATGGTCGTCATCCTAGGGCCCCTCTCCTCAGCCCTCAGCCCATCTCCCTGGGAATCCAGAAGGGCCTTCAGTTCCATGTACTGGCTCCACACCCAAAACTTTCCCTCCTTATCTTCCAGTAAACCATGACCTGCTTACCTCTCTCTGACGAACCACCACTGGGACCACTGCCCTGTGAATGAGTTGAGGGAAGCTCATGGACCCGGAAAAGACTAGATGCCATGGCTAAGGGCACTTTAGTTTTATGGACAGGGGGTGGCAGGCGTGGCACTTGAGGGGCTTCCTCCCAAGACGGTACAGTCAGAGGACCTAGCAAAAGGAAAGAGATCCAAGAATCAGGAAATGGGGCAAAGAGCCAAGGAAGTCCTACCACCTAGCCTTCATTAGGCTCTATCACCTTTGCCAACTCCTAAAAATCCATCCCAGATAACCAACTCCCACCTTTTCCAGGCCCAGCCCCAAGCTTCTTCAGAGTTGGCACTCACCAGACTTAGGGGGCAACAGGTCAACAGACGGGTTCTCATTGTTCTGGGGTACTGTCTCTAGCAGCTGGGGGGAGACAGCAAGGTTCAAGGTAGCAAGACACTACAAGACAGTCAGGTTCCCTGGGGACTGTTAAAGAAGGGGACCTAGATATCTGAGGGAAGCAGAAGCTGGGGAAGTAAGAGTTAGGGTTGGTTACCTAAGTTCCAGAAGGGACTTATGAGATAGGAATGAGACAGACTGGGAGAGGAAGATGCTGGGACAAAGCATTAGTCTTAGAAGGGGGATGAAGCCAGAGTCCTGGACTCCTCGAGCAGGAAGAGAAAATGAGGAAGGGAAGAAGACAATAAGGTGGGATGGGTTGGTCCTCTCTTACTTGGTGCAAAAGATGCTTGAGGCCCTCCAGCTGAGAAACGGGTGGCAGCCCTTGCTTTAGGAAGCCATCCCCATCAGATCCAGGATCTTCCTCAGGGAATGGCCGTTCCGCCCTGTGATCGGGATGGAAGGCCCCAGCTGTAAAGTGAAACAGGGGTGTGCGTTGTGTGCTGTCGGGGGAGGAGGTTCCTCCACAAATCAACTTGCCACACGCCCAGAAGAAAGGGGCCTATCGAATATAAGAGGGACATCATAGCTAGAAGATAATGAAAGTTTAAAACAGCTGGAGAGGGAAGGGTTGAAGGCGACTGAGAGATGGCACAGCTGAATTCTAAGACAGAATTGTAGACAGAAGGGGAAAGCTGTGGTTCTCAGACTCTAAATAAATAAGTACCACCACAAACTCCTTAAAGACAGAAACCAACATCCAGAATGGTTTAGGATTAATAGACACATTCTAGACCCTTAACCAGAACATGCCCTCATTCTTTTTTTAAATTTAAAATTGTGACATAATTCACCCCTCATTCTTTTTTTTAAAGATTGGCACCTGAGCTAACATCGGTTGCCAATCTCCTTTTTTTAAATTTCTTCTCCCCAAAGCCCTCCAGTACATAGTTGTATATTCTACTTGTAGGTCCTTCTAGCTGTGCTATGTGGGACGCCACCTGAGCACGGCTTGATGAGCAGTGTTAGGTCCCTGCCCAGGACCTGAACTGGCGAAACCCTGGACGGCTGAAGCAGAGTGTGTGAACTTAACCACTTGGCCAGGGGGCCAGCCCCATTTACCCTTCATTCTTAATTCAAACTGGATTGTCACGTTTGCACCACGCAGAGCACCCCATCCACCCAAGTCACAGCTGACTAAACCAAGGGTGGCCACCACAGTCAAGGTCAGCCAATCCAAGGGATGGTTGCCAACCAATCAGATAACCTCTCTTTAAACTGGACCTAAGAAACAGAGATAGCATTGTCTCTGTAAGGCTGTCTAGAGTCTGGCTGGAGTCAGCGTCATGGCTGGTCAAACTCATGTACAAGCCAAAGTTATGAGAGCAAGAACCTGAGTGACAAAGAGTGCTGGTCAATCAAGAGAAAGCAGCAGATATTCGGGGAGAGGCAGAGTCAAGAGCCCATGCAGGCCCAAAGACAGGAGGAACAGCTGCCTCAGTTCCTGAGAGCACCCCTGGATCCCAACTCCAGGTCTCATTAAGTCCAACTACATGACATTTCCATGAGATCTCACTGCCTTTATTTGAACCAACTTGAGTAGATTTCTGCTCCTTGGAGCTTATGGTCACTAAGGAACCTAAGAAACTAAATACACACTCAAGTCCCAGATAGAAAGGAAGCTAGGTAAGAGGGAGCCACTTAGTACATGGGAACCCCAGTGATTTCTGTCCCCAGTTACCTGAGGAGGAAGTGAGATCTGGCTTTGGCTCTAGGGGCTGGAAGGAATGTTGGCTTTGGAAAGCGGGGCCCAGCAGGAGGCTAAGATCTGGGGAGGAGCTGCAGAGATCAGGCGGCACTCCAGGCAGCGCGTCCCTTGCTTCCCGGCTCTGCTGCAACACCGGCTTCAGGGCCACAGCCACGGGAGGCACAGTCCAGATCCTCCTCTCCCCCTTCTCCGGTTCCCGAGGCCCAGGGCTGGAGGGGCTGGCAGTAGGAACCTGGGCATAAGAGAGAAGCAGAAAGAAGGATCAAAGCTCAGTGCATTTAAAAAGACAAGATATGGCACAGACACTTTAATAAGATTACAAATTAGTACAGCTTCCTTAAAAGGAGATTTGATAATATCTATTAAATTTTAAAATGCTTGTTTTTGATCTTACAATTCCATTTCTAGAAATTTTATAGAGACACTTGCACAAAGACATATATTAATATTTACTGCAGCACTGTTTATAGAAGCAAAATATAGGAAAGAACTTTAATGTCCACCAATAAGCACTTGGTTAAACAAAAAGTTATCCAACAGCATACAGAAGGCTACCGTTTGGGGTGGAGCGGAGGGACCCTCAAGACACCAGTAACAGTGGCTGCTTCTGGGAAGAGGAGCCGGGAGAGCAAGGAGCAGGGAGAGGATGGAGATTACTTTTCACTGACTACCTTTTCGAAGAGTTTGGATTTTTTTTTTTACCATGTGCATAGTATTTATTCCAAGATATAGTTTAGCTAATAATGAAGATTTCATAATTAAAAGAAGGAAGCAGGAGACACCAACATAAAAAGAGCTGGTGAGACTCCCAACTCTACTCTAGGGCAGGACTTGGCAACAATTTTTGGCACTTACCATCATAATTAATTCAGTTGCCGTTTGACAAAATTAGCACCATGGTGTATTCCCTACCAGCTCTTGGGCTGGGAGAAATCAGGCCCAACACAGTGGGGCCCGTCTGGGTGAACTATGGCCATGGAGAAAAAGATTGCTTTCGATGAGACAGTTATTCTTTGGGAAAGTCCACAGATTTTTTGTTCCTAACACAGGTCCTAGGACCTGAACTTAGGACTTCCCTTGGGAGGGAGCTAGATTTCCAAAGAAGGGACCTAAACACAACCACTCAGAGCAGCTTAGCTCAAGGGGCAACACCTACTGGGGGGTTAGGAGGTGGGGTGGTGGTGCTGAGCAGCTGGTTTGCCTCCTCCCAGTGGGCTTGCAGCATGGCTTGGAGTCGCTCGACCAGCTCCAGCCGCTGTTCCTCCAGCTGCTGGCTCCGGTTCTGCAACTCCCGCCCTCGCGCCTGCTCCCGGGCCAGTCTGAAGAAGAGACAGGAGAGCTTATGTGGGGCCTTTGAGGGAGCAGAGACTTGGAGAATAAGAAGAGATAGAATGGCTTGTCAGACATCTGAAATTCTGAAAGGAGCTAGGGCCAATGTAAAAGAGGACAGATCTACAGAGGGAGCAACTCCTCACCGTTCCCAGTTTGGGATCTAAGCACAGGAAAGGGGCTGAGGCCTAAAAGGGATGCTCCAGGGACCGATACCTGAGCTCATAGTCCTGAGCCACCTGCTGCTGCCTTTCCTCTCGTTCTGCCATTTCCACCTTGAACTGAGCCAACTGAGTGGACAATTCCTGCTGGTGCTGTTCATTTAGATCCTGAAGCTGCTTCCTAAGAGGACACAGGTGAGAAAAGAGGACTGAATCTCGAGACAGAAGGAGTCAAATGAGACAAAATCAAATGAGACATCACAGGATGTGTGCATGTGTGAGTGAGACAGACAGGCAGCCAGCACAGGTGGGTTCAGGAAAGCAGCAAGGACAAAGCTGATGTCTTAGGATGGGTTCCCCAGAAGCAGAGATTGAGATGAGGATTTATGGGGAAGTAATTCATTTAAGAAGCATTTCCAGAAAAAACTAGTAGGTGAGTGGGGTGAGGAAATGTGAGACAGGGATGGGAAGGAGGCTCAATCCCATAGGGTGGCTCTGGAGATGGTGTAGGGCACAGCTCAGCATTATCCCCATCAGCGGCAAGGGAGCTGGAAAATTTATACTCCTGCACCCCTCAGTTATTGGTTAACGGCTACTTCCTAGGGGATGAAAATTCCCAAGCACTCCCAGCTCTTCACATGTACCTGCAGGCAGCTCTCCCGCAGAGAGACAGACCCGGGCAGGCCACTAACACTGCCTGCCTGGCCAGGGAGAGGCAGCATCCAGTAAGTCCCCTGTACCTGTGATGTTCCCTCAGAGAGGCGGCTTGCCGCAGGCTGCTCTCCTGAGCCTGTGCCAGACGCTCTGTCACCTGCTGCTCCACCTGCACAGCCAGCTCAGATTCTATCTGGAGTCGCTGGCTTTCATAGCGGGCCTGGGAGTGAAGGAAAGTGGGGTAAAGTCAGCTAAATTCTGTTTGGGCTTAGAAGAGGATGGAGGATATAATGCAGACAAAAAAAATTCCACGTATCAACACTCCCCCTCATGAGCCTAAGGGATAAAAAACAAGAATTTTGTCACAAGCAGTGAAAGACGTTCCCTTTCCTTATTAAACCATGAAGTACTCACATCTTATATGTACACAAAAGTGAAAATAACTTTAGACAAAAGAAATATATATATATATATATATTTTTTTTTTTTTTGGTGAGGAAGATTTGCTCTGAGCTAACATCTGTTGCCAATCTTCCTCTTTTTTTTTTTTTTCTGCTTAAGGAATATTAGCCCCGAGCTAACATCTGTGACAATCTTCCTCTATTTTGTATGTGGCTCACTGTCACAGCATGGCTTGACAGCGGTGAAGGTCCACATCCAGGATCCAAATCTGTGAACCCGGGCCGCCGAAGCAGAGTGCACTGGACTTAACCACTACGACATGGGGCCAGCCCTGTGAAATATATAGTTTTTAACCAAAAGAAATGTTAGGTAAAACAATCAAATCTGTTATATGTGCCTGAGATAATACATGTAGTATTCCTACTACAGCATCTGAAACCCAGCAGGCATTCACTAAACATCAGTGTCCCTTCCTCCTAAAGCAGGATCAGTCTGTATCACAGTCCCCACTTTCTTATCTCATACTCCTTCTTCAACTCACTGAAATCTGATTTCCATTTATAGTACTTCACATCAAAGAACTTAATGTCTAAATCCAATCGTGGTGATTTCCCAGCCTTTATCTTACGTGATCTCACTGTAACAGCCGCCACTATGTCAATCCTTCCTTCTAAAACCATTTCCCCCTTGGCTCCCATGATACCACCAGCCCCGCATTCTCATTCCTCGTGACTGCTCCTCAGTCCCAGCTGATTGTTCTTCCTCCAAATGCCCGGAAAGGCTGAACATTTCCTTGAGCTGTCCTCAGGCCTCTTTTTGACCATTTACTAACATTCTGGTTGCTGATGCTTTTAAATGTGTATAATAAACGCTTGGCATTTAGGCCATGTTTTTGGCTACTGTTTATACCTTCAAATACTTTCCAGATCTCCCTCTTTAGCCTAGACTTCTTCCAGGCTTTAAGCTCATAGACCCAGTAACCTACTGAATAGCTCAGTTTGGATACATCTGAAATAGAACACATCCAAAATGGAGCACATTTGTTTTTCTACCCTCAACCCTTCTGTTCCTATTTTATTTCTTGCCTTAGCTAATGACACCACTCTCCACCAAAACACCCAAGCTACTTAAAACCTGGAGTTATCCTTGACTCCTACTTCTTTACCCCTTCCAACTGGTCATTCCATCCTAATTCTTTAACATCTCCCTAATTTACCCCTGCACTCACTTCTACTTTCATTCAACATTACTTCAAGTCCAGTTGATCTCCCTGCTTCTATTCTGCCCTCCACCCTCTGTCATTTTGGCCACAAAAGATCCTCCACTTCATGTCTGAGTAAATAGTCTAAAATACAAATATGCTCAATTTATTCCCTCGTTTGAAACCCTTCTTTTTTTTTCAAGATTGGCACCTGAGATAACGGCTGTTGTCGATCTTCTTCTTCTTCTTCTTTTCCCCTTTTTCTCCCCAAAGCCCTCCAGTACATAGTTGCATATTCTAGTTGTGAGTGCCTCTGGCTGTGCTTTGTGGGATGCCACCTCAGCATGGCCTGACGAGTGGTGCCATGTCCGCGCCCAGGATTTGAACCAGTGAAACCCTGGGCCGCCGAAGTGGAGCGCGTGAACTTAACCACTCGGCCATGGGGCTAGCCTGTTTGAAACCCTTCTAATGTCCCCATTGTCTAAAGTTTTTGCTGCTTAAAATGGCTTACAAGGCCCTTTATGATCTCCCACCACCAATCTACCTTCTCTCTCCCATACTAAACTCCTTGCAGTTACATAAATTCTTTTTTTTAATTTTTAAAACTGTGGTAAAAAAGCACATAATATAAAATTTACCCTCTTAACCATTTTTAAGTGTAGTTGAATAGTATTAACTATATTCACATTGTTGTGGAGATCTCTAGAAAGTCTTCATCTTGCAAAACTGAAACTCTATATACCCATTCAACAACTCCCCATTTCCCCCTCCCCTCAGCCCCTGACCAGCACTGTTCTACTTTCTGTTTCCATGATTTTGACCACTCTAGATATCTCATTACCTAAATTCTTTTAATGAAAAATTTTAATACATACTCCCTTTGAGCAAGCAATTCCACTTTAAGGAATTTATCCTACAGAAGGATGCCAAAAACTTATGTACAGTGATGTTCACTGCAGCACTATTTTTAATAGTGAAAAATTGGTATCGGTGTAAATTTCTCATCAAAAGGAAAATGCTTAAGCAAACTATGATTCATCCATTCATTGCAGTATTATATAATCCTAAAAAATAATGATGTACATCTATATGTATTGACATGGAAAGATGTCTCTGATATACTATGAGGCAAAACAAGTTGCAGTGAATGCACAGTGTGTTCTTTTTTTAAGCACCAACCCATAAACTCATATATGAAAAGGTTCTGACAGGACACACATAAAGTGGTGTGATTAGATAAGGCAACCTATATATATATTTTGCCCTTCCGAGGAAGATTAGCCCTGAGCTAACATCTGCCAATCCTCCTCTTTTTGCTGAGGAAGACTGGCCCTGAGCTAACATCTGTGCCCATCTTCCTCTACTTTATATGTGGGATGCCTGCCACAGCATGGCTTGCCACATGGTGCCATGTCCGCACCCAGGATCCAAACCGGCGAACCCTGGGCCACCGAAGGAGAATGTGTGCACTTAACCGCTGTGCCACTGGGCTGGCCCCTAAAAATATTTTTAAGATATAAAAGTTCTCTCTAATATAAGTTCAGATAATACAGAAATAAAAAGTATTGATTGCAGGGCCGGCCCCATGGCCGAGTTGTTAAGTTCATGCACTACGCTTCAGCGGCCAAGGGTTTCACCGGTTCAAATTCTGGGGAGCTCGGATGTGGCACCGCTCATCAGGCCATGCTGAGGCGGCGTCCCACATAGGACAACCAGAGGCACTCACAACTAGAATACACAACTATGTAGTGGGGGGCTTTGGGGAGAAAAAGCAGAAAAAAAAAAAAGAAGATTGGCAACAGTTGTTAGCTCGGGTGCCAATCTCTAAAAAACAAAAAAACTTTTTTTAAAGTTCTTTGGGAAGTCTACCTGATCCATCCATGTAGAATTGATGGCTCCTTTCTTTGTCTTTGATATTTACGTCTGATAAATTAACTTTGATAATTTAAGTATGCATGTTATAATTCTAAAGTAACCCAAAACCAAACAAACAGAAACTGAATTTATGACTTTAAAACTAGATGAAGAAAAAAATAAAATAAAAGAAAGAATCTAAAAGATGGCAAGAAAGGAAAGGAAAATAAACACTGAATAGACAAGACAAAATAAGATATTTTAAAGTTAAGATGGAGATCCAACTATGAATAAATAAATGAAATGTAAACGAATTTAATGCTCCAGCTAAAAAGCAAATAAATATATAAAAGTTGAAAGTAAAATGGTTAGAAAAATATTTGTCAGGCAAATTCTATTTGACAAAATGAAAGGCTGGTACAGCTCTTTTAATATCAAGCAAAAATATACCCTAAGGCAAAAAGCCTTATAAGAGATAAAGAGAGTCAACTCAAAAGGACAAAACATTCAATTTACTAGGAAAGATATAGCAATTTCAAAATTTATATGCATCTAATAACATAGCCTCAAAAGGTATAAAGCAAAAATTGACAGACTACAGGAGAAACAGACAAATCTACCCTCAGTGAGATTTTAACAGAAAAAACATCAGTAAGGATATAATGATTTAAACAGCACAATTAACAAATTAGACACATATACAAAATTGCACCCAACAACTATAAAATACATATTTTCAAGCACTACATGAAACATTTAGAGAAAGCGACCATATATTAAGACATAAAACAAGTCTCAAAAAATTTCAAGTGGGGCCAGCTTGGTGGTGCAGCGGTTAAGTTTGCACGGTCAGCTTCAGCAGCCTGGGGTTTGCCAGTTTGGATCCCAGGTGCAGACCTATGCACTGCTTATCAAGCCATGGTGTGGCAGGTGTCCCATGTATAAAATAGAGGAAGATGGGTACAAATGTTAGCTCAGGGCCAATCTTCCTCAGCAAAGAGAAGAGGATAGGCAGTAGATGTTAGCTCAGGGCAAATCTTTCTCAAAAAAAAAAAAATTCAAGGAATTTAAGTAATAAAAATAGCATATTCTCTCATGATGTCCACAAGAAACTCTCACATGATGAGGGGTGGGGGAAGGGAGAGAGAGAGAAAGTGAGGGGAGATGGAGAGAAGAGGGAGAGGGAGGGAGGTGCAGACAAATGTAGCAAAATGTCAACTGGTGAATCTAAGTGTATTCATTATACTATTTATGCAATATTTCTCTAAGATTGAAATATTTCAAAACAAAGCCTAGGTGGAATATACATAAATAAGTAATTTTTTAAAAGACCATGCTATCTAATCACAAACAGTTAAGCTATAAATCAATAATAAAATGTAATTAGAAAAATCCTGTATGTTTGGAAATAACCCAGGAGATCAAAAAGTAATCAAATAAAAAACTGAATATTATTCAGAACCAAGCAATAAGGAAAATACCACATAGGATAAGTTGTAGGATGCACTTAAAATGATACTTACGGAGAAATTCAGAAAAGAAGGCTGAAAATTAATAAGCAAGCATCCATCTTAAGATTTTAAAAGGAACAACAGAATAAAACCAAAGAAAATATAAAGAATGAAATAAAGTACAGACATTAATAAAATAGAAATCAACATAGTTAAAAGCTAATTCTCTGAAAATATATTCAATTAAACTACAAGTAAGATGGTTTTAAAAAGAGAGGATGAGACAAATGAGATTAGGAGAGAATATGCTATTTACACATATAAAGAGAGAAAGAGTGAGTGCACCAAAAATAATTCAAGAAGAAATGGAAAGTCTAAATATTTCCATAAACATTAAAGAAGCAAAACCAGTAGTCAAATATCAAATATTCAAGAAACACATATTCATTCCAACCTTACAAACCATTTCATAGTATAAGAAGAGAGGGAGCAGATCTTCATGTTTCTAGCACTGGCAGATTAAGTTATTCAGATTAACACCACTACTGGTGGTCAATGCCATGTTCCGTTGCAAAGGCTTGCTTTGTCTGGCCCTAGAGCCCTTCTCACCTCTCCTTCTCTTGTAACCACCAGCACGAAACAGGCACTTTTGTGAAGCCAGGGACATCAGCTCTGCTAGGGACAGCCCATATGCCTGCCCATACTCCAGGGATTAAAAAAAAACAAAGAAACAATACAGAGAAAATTTTTAAAGCAAGAGTGGTCACCTAACAGCTGACTTCTCAGCAGCAACAACGGAAGCCAGCATAATATTTTTAATATGTTAAAATAGCTACCAACGTAGAATTCTACACCCAGGAGCTCCTTCAAAAATGAATGTGAAATAAAAAAATGAAATTTTCAAATGAAAATAAATAAACAAACAAAAGAGATTTTGCCGCCAAGAAAAAGATCCCAGATGGAAGATCTGAGTTCAAAGAAGGGAAGAAGAGCAAAGAAAGCAGTAAATTATGTGGATACTTCTAAGTGAATACTGACTTTATAAAAACAATATTAATAATGTTTTATGAAACTTTCGTACTTAAAAAAATAGAATTAAGAAAACATAGAGTGATGTTACAGAAAATGGCAGGATAAGAAACTCCAGGGGTTGGTTCTTCTGCCAAAATAACCATTAAGCTGGGGAAAAAATATCAAAATCAACTATTTGGGAACACTGGAACCTGATCAGCAACCAAGAGAGTGCATGACGAAAGGAGAGGCTGCTGAACTTTGATAAGAGAGCCTGAAGCGTGAAGCAGCTACCATTCCCCCCACCCCCCCAAGCAATGGCAATGGCAGCCTGTGATGCTAGAATGGCTGGCTGAAGCAAAGGTGGGCAGTAAGTACCTTGTCCTCCAAAAACATTGGATTGTGTGTTTTGGTCAGTGTAGCAGTTCCCTGAGGAACCACAGCTGACAACTGCCTTTGGTTTTGGGCCCCTTAGGCAATAGCAGCTTCCTTGGCAACATCTATCAGAAGATTTAAAGAGATATATATATATATACTTCTTTGGGGCGAGATCCAGACATTTAAGAAAAGCTCTGTCAGATCACAGGTTAATCATGGAGATAGGATAGAAATGTCAGTTACTACACACAACAAAAAAGACAGACTTTGCAAAAATAGTTTAGAGTCACTATACAAACAGATGGCTGTAGCCACCAAAAGAAATCCCTGAGGAGGAAGAGAATATGATTTCCAGAGGTACCACACTGTAATACTCTAAACGTCCAGTTCTCAACAAAAAAATTACAAACATACAAAGAAATAAGAAAATAAGACTCATTCAAAGGAAAAAGAGAATTTGATAGGAACTCTTCCTCTGGAAGCCAAGACATTGGGATTACTAGTCAAAGAGATTAAATCAGAAGTCTTACATATGGCTCAATGAGCCAAAAGAAAATCATGAACAAACTAGACGAAATCAAAACAATGTATGGACAGGGAATGTCACTAAAGAGACAGAAATCATAAAAAGGAACCAAATAGGAATTCTAGAGCTAAAAAGTACAATTAGTGACATGGAAAATTCACTAGATACCGCTATGCACCTATTAGAATGGCCAAAATCCAGAACACTGACCACATCAGATATTGGAGAGGATATGGAGCAAGAGGAACTCTCCTTCATTGCTTGTGGGAATGCAAAATGGTACAGCCACTCTGGAAGACACTGTGGTGGTTTCTTACAAAACTAAACATACTCTTACCAGATGATCCAGCAATCACACTCCTTGGTATTTACCAAGAGGAGCTGAAAACTTACATCCACACAAAAACCTGTACACAGATGTTTATAGCAGCTTTAGTCATAACTGTCAAAACTTAGAAGTTTTCTAAGATGTCCTTCAGTGGATAGAACAGATAAATACTGTGGTACATCCAGATGATGGAATATTACTTAGCGCTAAAAAGAAATGAGCTATCAAGCCATGAAAAGTCATGGAGGAAATTTAAACGTATGTTACTAAGTGAAAGAAGCCAATATGAAAAGGCTACATACTGCATGATTCCAACTATATGACATTCTGGAAAAGGCAGATTTAACCTGTGGTTAAAGGGAGGATGGGATGAATAGGTAGTGCACAGAGGAATTTTAGGGCAGTGAAACTAAGTATGATACTATAAAGGTGGATACATGTCATTAAAAATTTGTCCAAACCCATACAATGTACAACACCAAGAGTGAACTCGAATGTAAACTATAGACTCTGGGTGATAATGATGTACAAATGTAGGTTTTGTCAATTGTAACAAATAGACTAGTGGAGGATATTGATAAGGGGGGAAGCTATGTATATGTAGGAGTAGGGGGTATATGGGAAATCTCTATACCCTCTGCTCAATTTTGCTATAAACTTAAAACTGCTCTAAAAAATAGAGGACCTGAACAACACTATAAGCCAGGCACCATTCTGGGATTCAACAACAAACAGACAAAAATCTGTGCCCTCATGGACCTTAAAGAAATTAAACAAGATTTTTAAAGTTACCCTGTGTAGGATATTAGCAGAAAAATTAAACAGGGAAGGGGAACAGGGATTATCAGAGGGTTGCAGATTTTACTCAGTGTGGTTGGGACACTGAGTAAAGATGACATCCGAGTAAAGAGTAGTTCTTACCCTCAATTATCCTGTTTATCATAATACTTCAAAATGTGTGTACTAGACAAACTCCCATCTAGCTGGTGAAATCCTTGTTGGCCAGGACTATTCTCAGCTCCTAGCGCAGAGCTTACATAGAGGGGCTGTTTAACACGCCTCCTGAATTGAAATGAGAGAATAATCACCTGTGTTCCAGCAGCCTGCAAAGTGCTACTGACTTGTTTACTAACATCTTTACCCTTGGCCTTCCGTAATAACTTAGCTTCCACGTGGTCAGTCCTTCAAGTCAATGGGCTAGGTGAAAAATAAAAGGCGTGTGTTTTCTCAAACACTGACTCACTATCCAGAAACTGGATATCTCCTTAAGTCAACCATTAATAAGGAAAAAAGTCTCTTAGATTGACTTGCTCTCAGGAACTCATCAACTTGCTCTTAACACACACTTTAGACATAAAAACAGAGGCCTATAAAGGTAAAAATTCTAGTTAGAAATGGGAGTGTTTGCTGGGGCTCCTGAAACATCACTCTGCCTTAGACCTACTTCTCCTAACCAGGAGAAATCTTCCAGAACCCTCTGCCTCCTGACCTGCACCAAGCTCATTTCCAGCTGCAGGGCATCTCTCTCTCTCCGAGCCGTATCCAGCTCTCCTTCCAACCGCCGCACCTCCGACTGCACCAATGCCAACTGCTGCTGGGCCTCCCGGGCTGCCTGGGCCTCCCTCTGGGTGTTCCCCTGAGAAAGGGAAATCAGACTTAAGTACATACCTCATTTCCTGAATTCCCCAATTCATTCTCCCATACCCTAAAACCCAAGCTTCCCCTCTCTCCACATTTGATCTATTTCCTCATCTCTGTTTAAAGCTACTCTTTGGCCTTCCATGTATTTGATGCCCCCAGCCCTTCCTGCTGGCCCTATACTCTCAGTCCTGTCTCTCACACATAGTTCTGCTCTCTCCATCTCAGTCCCCTATGCCCCATATTCCGACATCCCATCTCATTCAATTATTTTGCCCTTCATCTCTTCCCCATTCATTCCCTGACTGCCGCTTTTACCTTCTCCCTTTCCAACTGAGCCTGGCCCTCCTCCTGCAGTGCCTGGTAGCGTTCCTTAAGCTGGTGCTCTTGCTGGGCCCGGGTCTGCCGTTCTTCTTCTAGGGCAACCTGAAGTGTCTCCAACTGGCGATGCTCACTGAGTTGCCCAGCCCGAGCCTCATCTCGTTCTTCCTGCAGGGCCCGGCACCGCTGCTGTTCTAGCTCCAAGCTCAGGGTTAGAGCTTGCCTTTCCTCTTCCTATAGCCCCAGGAGAAAACCAAGATCCTTAGCATGCCCTCAAGAGACCAGCAATCTGCCCCTCACCCCCATGTAATATGCCCACTGAGAATTACACCTATTAAACAGACAATAGTTGACAAGCCCACAGGATTACAATATAGTAGGTAAGAGCTTCTGTTTCAGAATTAGGTAGATTTGGGTTCAAATCTCAGCTCTGTCATTTAACCAAGCGTTCTTAGGCACACACCCTTATCTGTAAAATGGAAATAATATTAGGGTCTAACTTGTGAGGATTAAAGTAAAAAGTGTATGTAAAGCATTTAGCACAGTGTCTGGCACATAGTAAGTACTCAGTATACAATAGCTATCACCATCATCATCAAAAGACATTCCACAAAGGCTAGAAAATCCAGCCTACAGTCACCTAGCCAAGCAGCAACCATCATCAGCCCTGTTGGATGTAGCCTGTTGAGACTACAAGCATGCGTCATGCATGCAGCAAGTTCCAAACCTGGCTACTAATTCATATGGGTAATCATCTTATCATTTCAGTAATAAGAAACTTGAGTGAGTCTCGTGCCATACCTTTTTTAGCTATGCCCTGGACCAGAGTTCCCAAATGTGGCTGAGCAAAATCACCTAGGAAATTTCTGAAAATACTTAGGTTCCCCAACTTCACCATATCTCTACTGAATCAAAACCTCTGGGGATGGGTCCCAGAAATCTATATTTTTAAATAATTCCTGAGATGATTCTAATGAGGATACAATTTCCAGACTCTCACAAACTTACTTGGTGGCAGAGCCCTTTTGTTGTAGAGTATTTAGCAGAACTAGTGTTCTAAGGAACAAACTCCGGGAAACACTGCCCTGGTGCAAGTCAAATTATGAACTCCCACAATCCACCCATAGCTCTCTAGAAGTAATTAACAGCCTCCATTGGAATTAACTCAGCCCAGTAGTCTCACCAGTGTCTCTCTTTCGCGTTGCTGCAGTCTGGCACCTTCCTGTTCACGATTCAGGGCCTCCACGGCCTCAGAAAGGCTTTGTTCCAGGCGGGTTACTGTCTTTCAGGGAGAGGGGAACAGGGCAGAGGAACTGAGGGGAATCCTTGTATGTTATACTTCAAAAAGTATTAACAACAAAAACTTTAAATGTAAGATTTAACTAAATGACTTAGGGGCCAAAGAGAAGACTACACGGTGTGAGAAAAGCTGGGAATACATCAACAATGCAAGTGTGACAGCAGGAACGGTGAAGGGAAAGGAAATAGGGGAGGAGGACTATCAGGATAGCTAGTGCAAGACTGAGGTCAATCTGTTGGGAACCCTAAGTTCAGAGGGTTGATCCTGGTTGCCCACCTCTTGCTGTTTACTTCTAGTGAGTTCAGCTGCCTGGCGCTCCTCCTGGAGTCCCCGAAGTACCTCTGTCCGCTCAGCTTCATGCCGGTTCCAGCCCTCCACCACTCGGGCCAGGGTCTCAGGAGAGGAAAGGCAGATGGAATTTCAAAATAACTTTTTTGTCCTCTTTCTGTCCACAGGGGCAGGGTCAATAGCCACCTTCTCCCAGTAGTCAGTAAACCCACCCCTTACCCCAGCTCCTAATGTGAACAAAGGAACACTGGTTGGCCACTCCCATTTACTATAGGCTTAGTGCCCTCCACGAAGAGACCCACCCACATCCTGCTACTCTGGTACCTTGTCCAGTTGTTCGATCATGATATCTTTCTTGCGGTCGGCAGTCACAGCCACAGCTAACTGTTGCTGTAGCTCTAGCACTCGGGTCTGCAGGCTCTGAATATGGCGCTCACAATGCTGGGAAGAAGGGTGAAGAGTCTGGGTATTGCCATGTTTAATCTGACCAAAGCACCAAACTTTCCAGCTCCTCTAGGGGAAATGGGCTGGAGAGACAGACCCAGGGTCCCAAGAACAGAATAGTTTTGGGGAGGGAAAATCAAGAATACTGGAAGAGGAATCTTGAGGCCTGAGACATACAACACCTTCCTCTACTTTATCAGGAAATAGGAGCTTAGTTTCCAGGCTCTTACCTTTCCTGGAACTCCTAAGAAAAATTTCCATGAGCCTTTTGGCAGGGTGCAGCAGCCCACACTGCAAAGAGCAGGAAGTTACTCCTGCCTTAAGAAGTTCACTGGACACAACAATTAAACATAGCATAAAGGGGATAGGATAAAGGGAATAGATCAAGCATAGGATAAAGGGGAAGCCTTTTCTTCATTTTAAAATAGAGAAAGAGAGCATTCCAAAAATGACAATACAACAAATGATCTTGACTTTTCCTCTGCCTGTCTCTCTCTCTGCCCCCTTCACACAGGCTGAGGCTTGCAGAGATAAAGCTCATTATATCACCAATAGCTATAAAGCCCTTGCAGAAACCAGCAAAGTTCACTGTTCATTCACCAAACGTTTACGGAGTGTTTCTACGTGCTAGGTATACTCCACACCTTAGGGAGACAGTGCTGAACAAGACACGGTATGACCCTCATAGATCCCAGATTTTAGAGGGGAGAAACAAACAAGATATATCAGACTGTGTAAACACGCAGGAAACAATAAGGTGATCTGAAGGAATACCTGGAGGAGAAGTGCGCCATCTCACATAGGATAGTCAAAGAAGGCTTCCCTGAAGAGCCATTTGAGTAAAACCCAGAGAGCAGGCCCTTAACCCTCAGCCCTTTTCAGCACTCAGCCCCATTTCTAATCTTTGCTGCTTTCAAAGGGAAGCCTTTGTATCTCACCTTGCGACGAGTATGCTCTGAATCCAGTGCATCTCTCAGGCCCTGAAAATCCGGAGGATTGAGTGGGGGCCCTGGCCGAAGGCTGGCGTAGCGAGGAAACAACTCCTCCAGGGCTTGGGCTGAGCTAGACAGAGACAAATCTTGCAGGGGCCGGGTGCTGAGTGAATTAAGTAGAGAATGTTAGAGTTGGGAAAGCTTCTGAGATTCACTAGTCCAACTGTGATATTTTACCAATGAGGAAACTGAAACTCAGAAATGGCAAGGGACATGCCCAAAGTCATAACGCTAGGCAGGGACAGAGCCACAGATAGCACAGAGGTTCTGTGGTTCACTCTGTAGTGCTCCTTGCTCTAAGCCACACTCCCTGTAGCAAAAGTCTCAGCAGAAACAAGCTACTTCTTCTGGGGGAAGAAGGACTCGAGGTTGGGAGAAAGCCAGGTACCAGGCAGCCGATGCTTATGCTCCTGAAGGAGTAAAGAGGTAGAAGATAGGAGAGAAAGGATGAAAGCTAAAAGCTAAGTGAGAAGCATCTTAGGTCCTTAAGAACTACAAAAGCAGTAAAGGAAGTATCAAGGAATATAACACTTGGCTTTCCAAGAAAGCAAGCAAGCTAGGAGAACCGAAGGAGAACTCACTTAAGCAAGGTGGCTGTGCTGTCACTATCAAAGGAGTCCTCTTCCCGCCTCTCTGAGCCAGCACCTGTAGTGAGGGGATCCCCTGCAGGCAGCCAGAGGGACCCCACAGCCAGGGTCAGGTAAGGATAGGAACAGGCACCACTTGTAGGAGAAGAGAGAAGAGGGCTTTCCTTTCTACCTCACTCACTCCTCCGACCCCTCTCCCAAAGAAGTGGAGCCTTTCCTCCTGAAATCTCTTGCCTCAGAGACTAGTTTCCCCCACCCTCTGCTCCATCCCACCCCTTAAATACAGATTCTCCTTTACAGGTAAGAGGTTTACTCACGATAGGCTGTATCACGTGAGGTTTGGAGCATGCTCTGGAGCTGACCCCTAACACTTTCCATCTCAAAGATATGCTTGGAACCATCCTAGAAAAAAGCAACAGAGAAATCACATGCAACCTGTATAATCTATATTCTACCTACTGTCAGGGCAGATGGCATCCAGCACCTCCTAAAATCCAAGAATTTTTACTCCAGCACCTGGTAAAGCAAGAAAAACAAAACTGACCCAATAAGGGTCAGAAACTCGAATGTCTACACAAGCCATATAGGTAATGTAAATGAATTAATTGGGCAGGCTAAGACAAGAGTGGTGAGGCTTCTTGCCAACTAGGCAGCAAATACCCATCTAAAGACTGTAGCCCATGGCTATCAGTTTTTCAAACTCTGCAAAACCTAACCAGTTTGCAAATTGGTTATGACACCTTTTATATCCAAAACTAACAGCTATCTTCTCTGCAACTTGTGTAACTAAACCATGCTTTAATGATTTACATGCCAAATTTTGAACCAGACAATCAAAATAGTTTTGAGCTGAAAGGACCTTAGCATACTCTGTTGCTATCCTTAAGTCCCTAGTTCCCTCCTGGGATGAGGAAACCTCATCCTCACAGTGCCCAAGTCCCACTCAAAGCACAGCACCTCATCCCACAGTGCAGCTGTCTCTGACCAAAAAACGCTAAGTTTCACAATTTTCCAAATTATGGTGTCCTGGGTCACTCTCTCCCTCATAAACATTTGTTCCCAGGAACAAGCATGACTGACTCTGTAGCTAAAAGGAATTTAAAACCCAACAGTAGGAGTTCCAATCTCAGTAAAGCCATTTCTTTTTGCCACCCCCAATCCCAAGATCCTAGAGGTCCCCAACACACACTTTCCTCACCTTTTTCTTCAAGTTGTTCTCCAAGCCAAGTGACAAGCTGTGACTCAGCTCTTGGGCCAAGCCATCTAGAGGTGGAGAAGTGGAGGGTAAATACAGCTGGGCTCGGGCTGTGGCCTCTGCCTGACGACTAAGGTGCAAAGAAGTATAGAGCTGGGAGGTCACTTCAGAGGACACCTGGTCCAGCCCAGGGGCTTCTGATGAATCACTCAGGAGATCCTCAGCCCCCAGAGGTGAACCAGGGTTGGTAGGTGATGTTGCCATGAGTACACTGAAGAGACAACTGGAAACAGCAGAGCTGGGAATTCCTGGCTCTGTTTTAGGAGAGCCCAGGAGGAAAAGTACACAGGGAAGGAAGATTTCGGAGGAGGGAGGAAGACTCCAAGCCAAGGATCCTTGGTGAATAACAATATGGAGGCCTTCTGGTTAGAGAAAAGGTTTCCACTGGTTCCAGAGGCCATGGGAGAAGGCAAAAGCATTTCTTTCCACAGCTCCTGGGAACGGTGGGAAAGAGGGTGCGGCAAGGAGGGGCTGGGGACAGAAGACCAACTGCCCGGCAACAGTACCACTGCAGCTCCTCTGGAGTGCTGAAAGCTGCAGATCACCTTCTAGCACAGGCTGTCACCGGTCAGCTGAGCTCTTAAATTCTCACATTCAGAACGTGCTAACCGAAACGGACCCAAATCCAACAGGGGCCTAATCTCCATCCAGCTGCTTTATGTGCCCCTCTACTCGCTCCAGTCTCAGAGAGGCAGGAAGCTCACGTTCCCCACCTCCCCACACCCCTCTGCCCACTCCCCTCTCCTATCTAGGGTCAACTCTCTGGTATATCCCCCCCGACCCCTCCTGGAAGAACGCCATAGCAAAGCTCCCTAGAATCCGTCCCTTCCTACCACCCCCAAAGAAACCTCATGAACACTCAGTCACGCACTCAGACGTTCCTAAAAAGCTCGCCGCCCCCAAGCCCAGCCTGAGATCCTCTACCCCGACCACCCGTTCCGACTACTCTCCACATTTGCAGTCCTCAGTCCCCCAATCTGCCAAGGTGGGGACAAGGTATCGCCTCCCTCCTCTGAGACCTGGTCCCAGAAGACCAAGACCCCCGGCTCTCGCGCCCTTCTCTACACTCAAAACCGTTGGTAACCTCCCGCCCACCGGCGTCAGCCCCGCCTCGCTCGCCCCGATGACGTCATCAGCCCAGGAGCTCTCAGTCGCTGCGGTTCATACAGCCTCTGGAACCTGGGAGCCTGACGCGCTTGCGCGCTTTGGCGACCATGGATTGGCTGAGAGAGGTTTTGGGGCGGAGTCACTGCTCCGCCGCAGCAGCGTGAGGACCCGGTGGGGTGGGGCTCCGCGGAAACCGGAAGTACCCGGTGACGGGCGCTCGGAGCAGTTCCGGTGAGTCCGGGGGAGGGGTCCCCGGCTGGCTGGAGGGATCCGGGATAGAGAACTGCAGCCCACTGAGTGTGTGCGGTCCCGGAGTGAGGCTCCCACTTTCTGCTCCGCAGATGACCGTCCACAACCTATACCTGTTTGATCGGAATGGAGTATGTCTGCATTACAGCGAGTGGCACCGCAAGAAACAAGCGGGGATCCCCAAGGAGGAGGTGACGAGAGGGCCCCGCGCAATCCGGTGACCCCGCAACTCCAAACGCATTTAGTCCCAATCCAGCCCCTCCTCTCCAGACCCCAGCTAGTTCCCACCCCTACCCTGTCTCCTTCAACAACCATGACCTAACTCTGCCCCTCTCCCTCCAGGAGTACAAGCTGATGTATGGGATGCTCTTCTCTATCCGCTCGTTTGTCAGCAAGATGTCACCGCTAGACATGTACGCGGAGTCAGAGGGGATGTTGATGGAAGGAGGGCTAGCTTTGGGAATTCTGGAGTGGGAGAAACTTTCTGGATTGGGAGGGGCATGGCCCCCAGAGACAGGAAGGAGACATAGAGAGAGGGAGTCCGGAGCTAGAGTGCTGGAGCTGGCTGTGGCGGCGGTGGGGAAGATCTGAATGTGGAGAGGTTGGGTGCAGGGGATAAATTGAGGAGTGAATATGGGAGGTGTCTTTACTCAACCAGGCTCCTACAAATGATATGTTTAGAGAAGAGGGAGTCTACCTACAGGGGATCAGAAGTATCTCTTTGGGAGAGAGTCCGCTCCTATTCCTTAACATCTTCCTCATCTCTGCAGGAAGGACGGCTTCCTGGCCTTCCAAACCAGCCGCTACAAACTCCATTACTACGAGACGCCCACTGGAATCAAGGTTGTCATGAATACTGACTTGGGCGTGGGACCCATCCGAGATGTGCTGCACCACATCTACAGTGCGGTCAGTGCCAGCCCCTGGGACCCTTCCCCCGAAGCTCCTCAACAGCCATGGCCACTTAGAGCCCCAAGACTTCTTCAGATTCCCTGCCTTAATCCTACTCTATTGTAGCTCTATTGAAGTCAGAGTTTTCTCAGGACCCTTTAGGTCCTTAAACACTCCCACCACCAGTTTCTCCTGAGGGAAGACTTGCCTCTCGGCCCTGGATCCTTGTGCATTCACACACCCCTGAGGTTCTACTAGGTTTGGGGTTGAAAACAAGAGGTGTGCAAAGCCTGGCTTTAACACCCTCCCCCTCCATAGCTGTATGTGGAGCTGGTGGTGAAGAATCCCCTGTGCCCGCTGGGCCAAACTGTGCAGAGTGAGCTCTTCCGCTCCCGACTAGACTCCTACGTCCGCTCTCTGCCCTTCTTCTCCGCCCGGGCTGGCTGAAGGAAGCACCCTACCTCACCCCTCAGGAGAATCCGGTCTGCCTGGGGCCTTCCTAACCTGTTTCACCTGAGGGTCCCCACTGCCAGCCTCTCGACCCCCCTCAAGCCTCCCAGCAGCCCTCCTAGGGCAACAGCCAAAAGCTTGCCCTGGTGCCCTCCGAATCCCAGGAAGGAATCCTCCAGGAGTCCCTGCACCTCCAAACCAGGCACACTCTCCAGTTTTATCCCCTACCTGACACTGTGAGAAGTACAGAATAAACTTTTTTTTATCCTCTGCGGCCTGAGTGTGTCCGTTTGAGTGGTTGTCGGGAGCCTGCCCCACTCATGAAGGGGTGAACCAGGGTGGCCACATCCCCTGAGCCTGCAAAGAGGCTTTGTTAGTGGATTTCTCAACTGCGGCACTCCTGACATTTGGGGCTGGATAATTCCTTGTTGTGGAGGGGCTGTCCTGTTCTTTGTCCTGGTCGCCGCGCACTAGATTTCCGAAGCACATCTTCTCCCTTCCCCAGTCGTGACAGTCAAGAATGTCTCCAGACCTTGCCAAATGACGCCTAGGGGACAGAATCGTCCCCGATTGAAAAGCACTGAGCTGGAGGAAGGCCGACTTGCCTCGAGTCCCAGAGGGTAGGACAGCCCTCCTGGGTCCTGCTCTCTGGCTCCTCTGAGCACACACAGTACTCTAGCTGCCGAGCTTCGGAAGGCGGGGCTTATGCAGATGAGCGGCAGATTTGGCTGGGAGGTGGCTGGCTTTATGCAGATAATGGGGTGGTGCTTGCATGTTGATTAGCTGGGACGGCTGCGGACGCGGCTGGGCGCCTAGCGGGTCCCGCTGCGGTTCTGGCTGGGGTGGCATCTCTCCTCCGCCCTCATCGTCCCTAGGTCCTTACTCGCTGAGAGTCGCCCTCGACCTTTACCCTCATCCATTTCCACTTCTTCCTCCCGGCCCCAGTGCCCCCGTACCCGAATATCTCCACTCGTGGCGCCCCCCGCGTTTCTCCCCTCCCGCGGCAAACCCCGCGACCTCCAGCAGTCCGCCCCCGCGGCCCAGATCGGCCTGGAGGCTCCCGCCGCAGCCGCCTCAGCCGCCTCAGCCTTCCAGCTTTCCCAGGGCTCGCGCCACTACACCCCCGGGGGTCCGCCCTCGGGCTTCCCTGTGCCCTCCTCCTGCCCCCTCGGAGCCCCCTCCCCCGCCCTGGCCAGCCAGCATGCAGGTGTCTATCGCGTGTACCGAGCAGAACCTTCGCAGCCGGAGCAGTGAGGACCGTCTGTGTGGACCCCGGCCGGGCCCCGGGGGCGGTAATGGCGGGCCGGTCGGCGGGGGGCATGGGAATCCTCCCGGGGGCGGAGGATCAGGCCCCAAGGCCCGGGCGGCACTGGTACCCAGACCCCCAGCACCTGCTGGGGCCCTCCGAGAGAGCACCGGCAGAGGCACTGGCATGAAATACAGGTATGGGGGTGGCCGGGCAGCCCGCCCCATCTGCTCCACTTTCCTGACCCCTGAAGCTTCCTGGGATCCGCCAGGACGCCCTCAAACTTCACTAAAAAGGTCCTGGCTCATTCCATCCCTTCTTCTCATAACGGCACTCCCATACTTGGTCCCTCTCTTGGTCTCCGTCGATATCCCCGAGAAGGAGAAAATCAAGTTTACCAAGCTTGACAGGGTCCTGTCAGACCCAGGGGATACTCATGAGCTTCCCTCCTTACCCCCAGGAAGGCCAGAGATGCATCTGTCTCCAGGCTGCGCACTCCCCCCCAACCCCCTCGGATAGAGTGTCCTTGGCTCCGTGTCCTAGGAAGAAGCAGGGAAGGAAACAGCTTCTCACTCTGGCCTGCTCAGGGTGCTGACCCAGATACCACCCCCACCTGCCCCAAGGGCCCCTGTCTCCTTCCACCTTTCTTGGTGGGGTCCTGGGAATGATGGACTACATCTCTCGACCCCGTGCTGAGAGACAGGGGCCGGATGGGGAAGGTGGACTGAAATGTAACCGACTTTGTCTCAGAGAACCACTGGGCTCTCAGAACTCACAGTAGGAGAGAGGGGAGGTGCTCCTGTTTGGGAGTGAGCAGAGGTCACTAATCTGACCTGGCTTTGTCACTTGAGGAATTTGATCCCCTCCATGTGGCAGCCCTGAATTAGGAAGCTCAGCTCACTACCTGGGTGGGGGGCCTTGGGAGGAGGGGGCTCTCTAGTTCACAGACAGACTTCACAAGCCAACAGGAGCAGAGGGAGTGGAGAGGGGAAAAGGGAAAATAGTTTTACTCCCCACCCAGGTGTCCTACCTGCCTTTGTTGGTGGCCCATCTGCCTAGCCTATCTAAGGACCCTTGCCTGCCTGAGTGCCCGAACTTGACTTGGTTTACCCCTTCCACCCCAGTGTCTGCCCTTTAGCATAGCACTCTCTGTCTGAGGGTCTGTTTTCACAAACTCATCACAATGAGCCAGTCACGTTCCTCCCAGCCCCCAACTCCACATATCCCAGAGATGACTCAAACACAGACAAGCCCCACCAGAAGAAACACAAACCAGGCAGCATATCTTCAATGTGACAGGAGGGAACAGAGGCATTGGACAGTGGCTCCAGAGGAACAGGCATTTATTTGTTCACTTATGCTATGGGCATAGTACTGCCCAATTCGGTAGGCCCACTGGGTCTAGTTTCTTTGGACGGAGACACCCTGAGGGCTTCTCAGTCTGGAGGGAGAGGAGCTGGGGGCTGATAATCTACGTCCCTAAAGGAGGCCACACCCCTTCCTGCTGCTTCTGTATCCTGCAGGAACCTAGGAAAGTCTGGGCTTCGGGTGTCCTGTCTTGGCCTAGGTGAGTTAGAAAGAAGAAGAATTAAGGGAAGAGCCATTCTTTCACGCTTGCCTCCCACAGTTCTCACATGCCTGGCTTCTCTCTTGCAGGTACCTGGGTCACATTTGGTTCTCAGATCTCGGATGAGGTATAAGTGATGGGACCTAGAAGCAGGGTGAGGGGATGTCAGGGAACCAGAAAAGGGGGACATGGACTTGGATAGGGGTTTGGATAACAAGCTTGGAGCATGGTGGACCTGAGGCTGGAGGATGGGGAAAGGGGAGAGAATGTGGAAACCAGGGCTGAGGTGTGATGGGCTAGAGTGCAGTGAGGGAGGTAATTGAGGGGCCAGTGCTTGATCTTTAACTCTTTCTCTCACCTCCCTAGACAGCAGAGGATGTGCTGACAGTAGCCTATGAGCATGGTGTAAACCTGTTTGACACTGCCGAAGTGTACGCAGCAGGAAAGTAAGGACCGGGGTGAAAGAGCTAAGTTACACTTGGAAGGCTGAGAGAACATCAGGGCTTCTTGTTTTCCCTCTAAAGAACCTTGGGAATTCTGCGAACACTAAGTTTCCACCTTTCAGCCAATAGGCCCCTGAAGCATTATGGGAATTGTAGTCCTAACATCAGTCTCTCTCCAGCTTAAGGGCAATGGGCATACTGTGCAGTCAAAATAAAACAAATATATCCTGAGCATCAGTTATGTGCAACTACATGAGGATTACAAAGCTGAGTTTTCAAACACACCACACACCACATCACACACCCATGGCTTCACAGTAGGAGTAGCCAAAACAAAACAAAGAATGACCTACCCCTGCCTCTTTTCCATTTGGCAAACTCTTCTGCTTATCTTCAAGACTTGGCCCAAATGTCAGCTCCTCCAAGAAGCCTTTGCCCTACTCCCCGAAGTTGGTCACTACCCCCCTCAGCTCCAAAAGCACTTTATACTGCCCTCTGAGACACAGGTCATCAATTACTGGTTGACGGGGCCATATTCACTGCTCAGTTGGGAGGCTCCTTCCATGGAATTGGTATTACTCTCCCCCATGTCACCCAGGTACCTACACAGAGCCTGGCACAGAGCAGGCAATGCTAGTGGGATGACATCAACATGCCCTCAAAAAGCTCACAGTCTAAGTGGTTAAACAAACAAACCAAAAAGACAGGGAGTTATGAAAGATTAAATAACAGTAAAACACTTCAGCAACAGTTCACCATAACACCTTATGACTTGTCACACATTAGCTCATAATTAAGTGCCAAAGAATTGTGTAGCCAATAAGAGCTATGGAAGCTGACAAAAAGGACTGACCATAGACTATGGCCATCAGAGAACATTTTCCATAAGATGAGGCCGAATCTGAGCTAAGCTTTGGAGGATGGGTGGGACTTTGCAGAGATTCAAAGAAGGGGGAGGGCAATATAGATGGTTGGAACCAGACAAGACAGTGTCCTCCCCGGCTCCACTACAATCTCTCCCTCTCCCCTCATCCTATTCTATCCCTTCAGCATCCAGAACGGAGCCTGTACAGAGTTGATGCACAAGTGATATTTGTTGAATGAATGAATGAAAAAGATATGACTACACCCCTGGTTCTGTGAGCCCCTCTTATTTAGATGGGAGTGACAGCTCAGTGGGCTTCTGGTTTATGCTCCACTTTACAAGAGAGGAAATTAGTTGAAGGCAAAGGTGGAGAGGAGGGGAAGGAACTGATCTACTTTGGAGGGGTGAGTGCTTCTGCACTGTCTTTCTTCCAGGGCTGAAAGAACCCTAGGCAACATCCTCAAGAGCAAAGGTTGGAGGTGAGACTGCGTTTTGGGGGGTTGCTGGGGATGTGATCATCCAAAAGTCCTTTTCTTGCTGGTTCTCCCATTTCTCTTTTTCCAGGAGATCAAGCTATGTCATCACCACCAAGATTTTTTGGGGGGGACAGTAAGTGGCTGCCTTGCTATAATTGGGGAGAAGATCTACAGAGAATGTGTGAAGGTGCATGGGATGGGGGTGGGGACAGCTGTCCCTGCACCTGCTACCCCAGGTCTGCACCTGCCTGTGAGGACTCATGCAATCCCAGTTCCTCATGGCACCAGGCCAGCCCTGGTCCCTTATCTTTGACACACTTCTTCTTTGACTTACCTTTTCGTACAGGGCAGAAACTGAGCGAGGCTTGAGCCGCAAACACATCATTGAGGGTGAGAGTTAGGGGCTGGGAACCTGAAGTGGCCGGGTATGGAAGCCAGAGGAGTTGGGAACATTCTTTGAAGCTTTGAATCAGAGGTTTTGAATAGGGAAGCTGGGATTTAGGTGGTCATGGCAAAGGGGTAAGGCCTTTTCAGGAAACAAGCTGAAGTGTTTCCTTCCTCTCCCTATCCCTACCCCAGGCTTGCGAGGATCCCTGGAACGCCTCCAGCTGGGATATGTAGACATCGTCTTTGCCAATCGTTCAGACCCCAACAGTCCCATGGAGGGTAAAAGCAGCACCCCAACCCTGACAGTCCTTCAAAACTGCTCCCTCCCTGCTCAGGAGGCCTCCTAAGTTCCACAGGGAGGCTCAGACCCCAGCACTTAGACAAGGAGGGAGGCAAAGAGCAGATACCAACCTCTCTGACTCCACAGAGATGCCTGGGGTCCTGGTGGGGCAGGCAGAGGTCTACAGATCTGGAGCCCTGGATGCCAGGGGTCTGATGATGAGGCTCTCCCTCTCCCATGTGCCTAGAGATTGTGCGAGCCATGACCTACGTCATCAACCAGGGCCTGGCCCTTTACTGGGGGACATCCCGATGGGGGGCTGCAGAAATCATGGTGAGTGTGCCACCCCACTTCCCGCTGTCCCACAACTGGTTCCCACTCCAAACCTGACTCTACTGGAGGAGGGGGAGTGGAAGAAAATGGAAGGAATGCTCTGACCCCCATCTCTTCCCCACCCCAACCCAGGAGGCCTACTCAATGGCCAGACAGTTCAATCTGATTCCTCCAGTGTGTGAACAAGCTGAGTACCATCTGTTTCAGAGAGAGAAGGTGGAGATGCAGCTGCCAGAGCTCTACCACAAGATTGGTTTGCAGCCCCTTCATCCCTACCTTTCTCTCAGCCTCACCATCACCTAGATCCCTTTGCTCACATTTAATCCTCTTCCTCTTAGGTGTTGGCTCAGTTACCTTGTCCCCTCTGGCCTGTGGGCTCATCACTAGCAAATATGATGGACGCATCCCAGATACCTGCAGGGCCACCATCAAAGTGAGATCTGGAGGCTCAGGAGGGCAGGGACTGGGCTATCTGGGCTGCTGGAGATAGGGGCGTGGCATGTGGTCTTTTGCTGATTCTCCTTGGCCTCCAGGGATATCAGTGGCTCAAAGACAAAGTGCAGAGTGAGGATGGCAAGAAGCAACAAGCCAAAGTCATGGACCTTCTCCCCATGGCTCACCAGCTTGGCTGCACTGTGGCACAGCTTGCTATTGGTGAGATACTGCCAGTCCCGGACCCTGCAGGGGTCTTGTCTTCTCCTGAGATGCTACCAAACCCCAGACTGGCTTGTCCCTAAGGAGGACCCTCTTCCTCAGAGGCACTTCTTAAGTCTGTGTGCTCACTGTTCCGCATGAGTTCTCTTTTCTTCCTCCTCTGGCCCCAGCGTGGTGTCTCCGCAGTGAGGGTGTCAGCTCCGTCTTGCTTGGGGTGTTGAGCGCAGAGCAGCTGGTAGAACACCTGGGCGCCCTACAGGTGAGCTGGGGACTCAGAGCCAGAGCCCATCTCTATCATTTCCTTCCCCAGCAGTCAAGGCCTCGCTGTCCAACCCAGAATGGGCCCGTGAGGTCACCCACAAGGTCCTCGGTTTGCACATGAGAGGTTCCAGGGTGACAAGACGAGGCAGGGGCACAGCTGCGACTCTTTCCCTGCCACCTGGCCCCGCTGTGCAGCTCCCTAGGTCCTTCAACCTCATGCCCTTCTTCAGTGACCCAGCATGTACTGCCCTCTCCACCACCCCGCTCTCCTCCAGGTGCTGAGCCAGCTGACCCCGCAGACAGTGATGGAGATAGACGGGCTCCTGGGCAACAAACTGCATTCCAAGAAGTAGCCCGTCGGGGGCGCAGCCGAAGGGAAGGGCGCAGCCTACTTCCCCGCAGCCACCACCGCCTCCCTCCCGGTCCGACCCCTCCTCGCAGCGGCCAGAGTTAGGGCGGCCCCGCCCGCTAACGAGTCCCGGCTTCGAGTAGCGATACGCATGAACAAAGCCATATTCTCCCGCAGTGGGGCTTGAGAGGAAAAGTAGTCCGCCGGCCCCTGCTGCGTTCTCCTCGGCCTTCTTCCTAATCCCGGGCATGAGCTACTGGGTCGTTCCTTCTCTGCCACTTGGTCTCGCTCCCTTCTCTCCTCTCCTAATCGCCGAGGCCCAGGAGGAAAAAAAACCAAAACAGGGCGGATATAAGAAACATGCAGAGTACCTCAAAAGCGGCCCTTGAAATGTCATCAAGGGGTAATAACCTAGTAAGAAGTGAATTGTGATGTCATCTGTGACAAAGGAAACGGGGCTCTTATGTTATTCGACACAAGGGAAGCCAGGCTGGTCCTGGCAGGAAGTAAATGCGAATCTTTGGGAAACCAGGACTCTGCCTCACAGTCAGGCGGTGGAGGAGGGCTTAAAACTAAACTAGTGTTAATACTTTGTTCTTGCCAAGAGGAGCAGGGTGGGAGTGTAGCGACACAGCCTGATAAAGTAGAGAGAGATTTGATGGCAGATGTATAGTGTGGTCTGGGTGGCCCTTGGAAAACACAGTTGGGCTGTGCTTTGCAGGAAATAGTGACGGCCTTTAGGTCATGGCGGAGTCATTGGGCTGACCTAAAGAGCTCCGGGGTAGACTTCTGAGCCTTGAGCGGGACTTCCTACCTGGCAGGAGAGGACTGCAGTCTTCCTCCTGGCAATAATCTTAAAGCAATAATGATGGCCCCTCTTCTGTAAGACTTCCCAGGGACCTGTAAATAAAATCTCAGCTTGATCCTCACTCACCTTGTCTGAAATTGCAGGGTGGGGGGAGGTTGGGAGGTTAAGATCTCAGTCTCCCGTATCTGACTCTCCTCTGCCATCGGAAAGCTCCCGTACTCGCTTTCTCTCCATTGCTCATTTATTCCAGTGACCAGGGCATCCTGCTGCTAGGCACTGCTCTCCTCAAGAACTCAGACACCAGATACCCCAGGCCCCAGTTTTCTTCCTTCTTTCGGTCACCACGTTCATTAGGACCCAGATGTCTGGCTTCATAGTTTTTTTGCTCCTCCCTCTGACACCCTTGCCCTTGTTTTGTTTTGTTTTGTTTTGCAAGTTATATTAGCCACACTTCTTGTCTGCACTTCTCATTTCCTTCTTGCCTGATACCCACACATATACCAAGGAACTATCTGGGTGGTTTTCTTCTGGCTGAGTGGGAAGGGCCATTCTGAGGTTGAGGCTTTGGGATTTGGTGAAGGAGAGGGAAAAGGAAAACCAGTCTATGACTGAGATGATACAGAGAGAGGGAAAGGAGTTATCCTTATAAAGAAAAAAAGAAAACAAGTGAAAGATCATGTGTAGGGGTAGCAGAAAAGCAGAATCAAATGGGATTATGTCAGATATTGCCCCTTATTCTTCCCCAAAGAACTCTGATTTCCCTGGGAGAGAAAGTGGGTGGAAAGTTACCACTTTAAAGATGATAAGGCAGGGGAGGATGAGCTCTGCTTTCCTTAAAATACAATCTCACCATCTCCGTTCTTGGTATCCTCAACCTTCTTTGATCCTGAAGCTGGCAGAGCACAGTAAACCAATTTCCAAAAGAGAGAAGTCAGCAGCATGCCATTTACTGGATTAGCAACCAACCGGATCAACTAATGAATACTTACACCCACTCATATCATCTCCCACTCATTTGAGAGGACTGTAGAGGAAACATAGGGGTAAAATGTATGACTAAACTATGATTAGTTATTCTGTAACAAACATACAAGAATTTATAAGTTCAAAATTGTGCTCTCCTTAAATAGTTACCTTGCAGGGCTATGTACTTATTTTAACGAAGCCTCCTCTATTGCTCAAAACATTTAAAAAACTCCTCTTAGAATTACCTTCACAGGCAGTTTAGAAACCCCTCATAGGAAACCTTCCTTTATTGTCACACCTCAATTGCCATATTTATCGCTCACCTCATTCATTAACACGTATTTATTTCTGGACTCCTACTATGGTGCGTCACAGGGATACAGTGGTGAACAAAATCAGGCTCAGAACAACCTTCGTGGAGTTTTCAGATGGGAGAGACAAACAAATAACCCCCAAACAAACACAAACTTTGGTTGTCCAAAGTCCAGAGGAAAGTATGTGGTGTGATCAGCCTTCAATGGGTACTTGACATGGTGAGGCTGCACTGCGAGCAGAAGGATGAGTAGGTGTTACTAAGGTGAAAGCAAGAGGCTTAGGGGAACAGCATACAAGAAAGCCTTGTAGCAGAAAGGAACATACAAGCCAAAGGTATCCTAAACCAGAGTGTCTAAAGAGGGAATGGAAGCAGAATGTGAGACACGAGTGGGTTCAGAACATACTGGGCCTTAAAAGGCACGTTAGAGTAGTATTTTTATCATAAGGACAATAGGAAATCCTCTGTCAGTTATCTGTTGATAGAACAAAGCACTCCCAGAATTTAGTGGCTTGAAACAACTTTTAAAAACTTAATTTTTCTGCATGATTCTGTGGGGTGGCTGGGAGTTTCCTGTGCTGTTTTCACCTGGGCTCACTCATGTGGCTGCATTCCACTGGCAGGGCAGCTGAGCAGGAAAATCTGATGGCCTCACTGGTACATCAGGCTGTTACTGCTGGCTATTGCCGGGGTTCCTCAGTTCTCGTCCATGTGGTCTCATCTGCCAGTAAACTTCCCTCATGGTGGTCTCAGGGCAGTGTTCCAAAGGGACAAAAGCATAAGCTGCAAGGCCTCTGACGTACTAGGTTCCAGAACTCACACAACGTCACTCCTGCCACATTCTATTAGTCCAGGCAAGTCATGAGGTGAGCCCTGATTCAAGGGAGAGGGAAATAGACCTCAATTTTGATGGGAGAAGCAACATTGCAGAGGAATTTGGGGCTATTAAACTACCACTGCATTAAAAGGTTTTAAACAGGAATGGAAGGGATGTGTGGTAGGACACGATTGGGCTTGAGATTTGGAAAGATCACTGTAAGCAGTATGGAGAAGCCTGCAGAAGGCCAGAATGGCTGTGGACAGACTGGTTAAGAAGCTTCTACCAGAGCCGGCCTGGTGGCGCAGCAGTTAAGTGTGCACGTTCCGCTTCGGTGGCCCGGGGTTTGCCAGTTCAGATCCTGGGTGTGGACATGGCACCACTTGGCAAGCCATGCTGTGGTAGGCGTCCCACATATAAAGTAGAGGAGGATGGGCATGGATGTTAGCTCAGGGCTGGTCTTCCTCAAAAAAAAAAAAAAGAGGAGGATTGGCAGCAGATGTTAGCTCAGGGCTAATCTTCCTAAAAAAAATAAAGAAGAAGCTTCTACCAAGGTCTAAGCAAGAGATGATAGCAGCATGGACTAGGGTGGTGTACTGGAGGTGGAGGAAAGTAGGTGGATTAGAGAGAGATTTAGGAGGCAAAATGTACTGTGTTTAGTGATAGTAAAGGAAGGTGAAAGCAAGGAAAGGATCAAGGATGACATCTAGGTTTCTGGAGTTGGGTAAAGAAAGAGGTAGGAAACACTGGAAGAGATGCTGAATTGGACAGGAAGATCATCAGTTTGGGTTCTTGAAGATAAACAAGAAAGACAGTTGAGCAGGTGACTGGATATCCAGGTCTGGAGCTTAGAGGGACTTTGGCTGTCAAACACTTTGGGAGCACTTATGTAATCAAATCAACCCTAAAAGATTAAGATTTAATCACCAACTGGAGATATCAAAAGATGTGAAGAGATCTCCAAACACCATTTCAAAGGGGAGTTCCAAAAATGTTTTGAATTATGACAGCATCGTTGGCATAAATAGATAGCTTCCCCCAAGTGACCATGAAGACAACTGGGAAGTTCTGAAATGATATAAAATAATTAAAAATAATGATATACCTCCTCACAAAAGATTAACCTCTGAAGTTTTAACAATCTAGTTAAAAAACAAAACTAGCAGTATATTGGCTGTTATAGCCAGTAAATGCCATCGGTGTGGAGAAGCCCATCCTGCACTGACCAAGAGAGATGGATATTGAAAATGTTGAGTACTGAGAAGTTAAAGTGAACACAATATGGACTGGAGGCACAGGATAATAATAGCTAATACATGGTGTTTACTGTGTGCCAGGCACCATTCTAAGCACTTTATATGTATATAAGCTCATTCAAACCTATTATCCATATTTTATAGCTAAGGAACCCCAGGCCCAGAGAAGTTAAGTAACTTGTTCAAAGCGTCACGACTAGTAAGTGGTAGAGGCTAGGATTTGAACTCAAGCCAGCTAGCTCTAGAGTCTGTGCTATGACCCTCCATAACAGAACCTGGAGAGGAGGGTTAGGAGGCAGCTATGGGTGGGTGTGGCACCATGAGGGAATGTGAGCTGTGAGTACTATGTCCTGTTTACCTGTGGCAGAAGTCAGACCCCTGAGTCAGAACTCATGCTGGGCTGCTTTGCTGGAGCCATCATGGTGTGTGGGTGTCCAGGCCTGGCTATTCTGGAAGGAAAGGATTCCCAGCATTCCTAAGGCCATGGTCCTGGAATCTAGGTCCCTCTGTAGGCTGAGATGTCAGCTGGGAGTTGAGTAGTTTGGGGAGAATAAAATTTGGGAAACCTGCCTTACAACAACACAGAGAGGTTGTAGATAATAAGGAAAATTGAGGGCACAAGGAGAGTTACTGCCAGGCAGCATCTGTTCAAACCTCCAGGAGCCCACTAAAGATTGGACAGAATGAGCAGTGTCACTGGCTTAGGAAGTTTGGGTGGGGTTGTGAAAGAGTGTGAGCAACTGAACGAACAGGCCCAGAGGGCTGTAGAGACGTGTGCAAGTGGCTGAGGGCTAGGGCACAGGAAAGGAACTGGGGATTGGCACAAAGCAGAATTAAGAAACGCTGGCTCTGTGTTGGAGGAGGAAGGCAGGCTTGGAGGGAATAGAGGGTGGTGGTCCTGTCACTGCCCCGGTCCTGGCAGCTCTTGGGTCACCTCTCCCGCTTCGCCATCGCTCACATTCCCGGCCTCGCACCTCCACCGCCCCCACGCGTGCCGCCGCAGGGAGCGGCCTGACCACAGCGTGACGCCTCGGGGGGCGGGGTCTCACTCTTAAAAGGGGCAAAGAGGCCGCGGCGCGGGCCCCAGGACCCGACCCAGATCGCGGGAAGAGCCATCTCGTTTTATCCACGGAGCCGGCCGCATTCGCGACGCCCTCGAGTCCACGGCGAGCACCATGCAGCTCCTGGTGAGGGTGCCGTCTCTTCCTGAGCGAGGCGAGCTGGACTGCAACGTCTGCTACCGGCCCTTCAACCGAGGGGGCCGCGCGCCCCGCCGCCTGCCCGGCACGGCGCGCGCCCGCTGCGGCCACACGCTCTGCACCGCCTGCCTGCGGGAGCTGGCGGCGCGCGGCGACGGCAGCGGGGCGGCCGCGCGTGTGGCGCGCCTGCGCCGCGTCGTCACGTGCCCCTTCTGCCGCGCGTCCACGCCGCTCCCGCGGGGCGGCGTCACGGAAGTCGCTGTCGACCGGGACTTGTGGTCGCAGTTGGAGGAGAGAGCGCGGGCCAAGTGCGGGCCAGATAAGACGGGTGGCTCGGTCAGGGAAGGCGGCAACGCCGACGGAGAGGCCGACGACGAGGAAGAAGAAAGCGAGGAGACGAGAAGAAAGCCGAGGAGCAGGGGATGGCGCGTGCTCCGGCGGCTCTGGGACACGGTGCTGGCGCCCGCGCGCCGCTGGCGGCGCCCGCTGCCTAGCAACGGTGAGGGGCCGCCCAGGGAGGCTGCGGGGGGAGAGCGTCCAGGAACGCCGGGGTTCGGCAGCATCTTCCCGCTGCCACTAACCCTTCTTCTTGCCCCCAGTGCTGTACTGTCTGGAGATCAAGGACTTCGCCCACATGACCCGCTGCACGCTGTAGCCGCGGAACCCGGAAGGTCCGGCATTAGGAAGGTGGGAGCTGCATTCTCGGGCTGTGCTGTAGTAAAGCGGGTTGATGCCAAGGCTACCCCCTCTCCCATCCAGGGATTGGCACTGATGAAAGAGTTGAGCCGAGGGCAGGAGGGAGCGCCCTGGGAGGTGTAGATGCTGAGCTGGGGAGGCTCCTAGACGAATCGCCCGCAACTACTGACTGTGCCAGCCTTATGTATTCAGGATGGAGTGGCCCAGGGATGATAGAAACAAAGTCTACGTTCCCGTGGGAAGACAGACTGTTTCCTTAGCTGTGACTTTGGCTTTTGTCCAGGGCAGCTATGGTGTGTGGGAGCAACAGGTCCCATTTTAGCAATTCTGTGTCACTGGTTTGAAATTTTCAAAGAGATGGAACGGGAGAGAAGAGGCTAATTTTCGTTTCATGTTAATCTCACTCCTCTAGCACGTGAGAGAGCTCAGAAAAATAAACCGGTTTTTTTCCCCCTCAGTGCTGATATGCCTACTGTCTCCACACTGTCAGTAGTGTGTTCCTAAAATTACTGAGATGCCTCCTTGTCTCTGAGGAACCTTGCTTCATTTCAGAATCTCCCTTCAACCTGTTAGGGCAAGTATGAGGAGGTCCAAATGGCACCTAATTAGGGCATACCAAGGATAGAAGGGAGAGCCATTTGGTAAAGGTATCCAATTTTCAACTTTTGATAGTATCTTTGTCATCTTTACAGTCAGAGGGAAACACTCACTACTGAAAAAGATGCTCATCATACAGTTTTAAACCTGTGTCCCATAATTAGACATTACCTGTGTATGCCATGGATTCTATTTTAAAATCCTGTGAATATCTTATGATAGTACGGTGATAGTCAAGGACCAGCAGCATCAGCATCACTGGGAGCTTGTTGGAAGTGCAAAATCTCAGGATTCCACTTCAGACTAACTGAATCAGAATCTGCATTTTAACAAGAATCCCAGGTGATCTGTCACATAAAAATTTAAGCATTGGTCCAGGTCCTAGACTCTCAGATATCACCATCTATGGGTGGAATGTTTAAAACACAGTTGGTATAAATGGCAAACTTTTTTATTAAAGGTTTTAAAGTGACATTCTGTTGCTGAAGAAATCTAATTTCTTTGTGTGCATAGCTTATTGTGTTGCATTTTTGTCTGAGTTAAAAATGTGAACTTATTAAGTATAAACCTCAATTTTTATAACCATATTTTGACTTTTTCCTGTCGTTAAGTCTTGGCTTAAATGTTCCCTCTTTTGGGAAGCTTTTCTCAGCATTCAGCCTGGTGTGGCCCCTTCCCTCACCCTCTGGAGCATAATGCCTTGTTTTCTTTTCTGATAGTGTGTGTTTTGTTGGTTTCCCCTACTAGAGTGTACGCTCCATGAGAGCAATGACTGACTTGTGACTGTTGTATCTCCGGGGCCAAGAGCAGTGTTACTGTATATAGTATGTACTCAATAAATGTTTGTTGGGTTTCTTTTATTTTTTAATCTAAGAGCCTCAAAAGTGTCTGGTCTCTCAACCTATGAGAAGCTCTGGTAGTGAACAGTACATGTCAAGGAAGTGTCTAGCAATTTAAACCTTTGGCAAGTTGCAGGGCTGAGCCCCCAACTCCTTAAGAAAAAAAAAGTATGTACTTCTGCACACTTGGAACTGAACCTGTGGAGCTGTAGTGACCTCTACTGACTCTTGGGAGAACTAAACAACTGGAAGGTGAAAAGAATGATCAAATGGAGGCATGGGAGGCAGTTCTGAATCTCTGCCGGCACCTCTCCCGGTGAGCCCAGCTAGCTCTCTGATCTCAGCCCGAGGCCTGTGCAGGTATCCTGCTGCTCACCCTCCATCTCTACACTGAACCCACCACACTGGCGTTGGGGCTTGAAAAAGAGCCTTGGAGTTTTCGCTGATGATCCAAGAAATAAAAATGAGAAAAAGGCAAAGTCACAAGATTTTAAAGAAGAGAAAGAAAAAGATGGATAATATGAAATGGCAGCAACACCCTTTCCTTGTCCCTCCCCCCAACCAAAGAAGTCCCCCACTCAAAAATAACAGCACACAGAAAGGAAAGTATAATTTATATGTACAACCAATAAACCTGATACAGAAGAGGGGATTGGGACAGACCAGGAGTGAGTGTGAAGAGACTGGGAAAGGGGCATCAAGAAAGTGAAGGGGCAGCGAAGAGGAAGTGGGGGGTTCGCCATGCAAACTGCCACTCTCCCCGGCCCCTCCTGGGGAAGAGGATGTGCCCGTGTCTCTCCAGCCTGCCCTCCACTATTTTGCTCTGGTCCCAAAGGCAAGGCAGTCCCCTGACTAGGCCCCCTGCCTGACCCACTCAAATTTAGTCTGTATCCAGGCCTTCAGGAGGGAAGGGAGAAGCCCTCCAAGAACCTGAGCCCCAGAGCTGGGGACTTCCCCCATGTCTGGCTTGTTGTGTTCACTCCCACCCTTTCTAGGTTATCTGGGTCACTAGGACAGATTAGGAAGCTCCTCTTTGGCTTGAGGGCGTACTGCCCAACCATTACTCTCTTTGTAGGAGTGGTCCTTGGTCCCTAGGGAGGGGAGAAGATTCCCAACACAAGATGCCGGTACACAGGAGGTAACTGAGCCAGTGAACGGCGCCTTTATTCTGAGGCTGAACAGCAATTGACTCCCTCCCTTGTAACTGCTCCACCCTCCATTTGGGGAGAGGAAGGGGAATGAAACATGCAGCCACCCCTCCTCTCCCGTTCCTCCCTCCCAGGGTTCACTGTCATCCCTCTCTAAAGTCCCCCTCTTCTCTTCAAAGCTCTTTTCCCCACCAAAGTTCCTAAAGGCCAGGCAAGGCTAATCCCCCACTTTTGCAGGAGATGGAGCTTATATTGCAGGAATAAAGACTGGGGAGGCTCCACCTCTTTCCTCCCCACAACCAGTAACTGGGAAGCTGTGTATGTTTGGCGATGGGAGATAAAGGTATTTGGAAGACCCTGCTAACCACCTCCCACCCAGACCTCTTCTCACCAGTGTGGTCTTCAAAGCATGGTGGGAAAGGTGCATAGGAGCGGAGAAAACAAAGGGCCCTTGCTGAAGAGTGTTGTTGTAGAGAGGGGCAAAGGGGCTCCTAGCCCAGTGGTGGCCCCAGGGTTGGGGAAGGTGGAGGGTTGGCAGCAGGCCCCAGAGCCTGAGCTGTGGGTCGGCCTCGGGCACGGGGCCTAGGTGAAGGGCAGGCCTGGGATCCGGTCAGTCGTCTATACAGATCACCTCCCCGGCTCGGGGCTCCTTCCGATCCAGCCCGTCTGACACCAATGCCGCCACCATTTCCTTCTCCTTCTTCACCAGCACTGGAGGGCCGTTGGTGGCGGCTGTTTGGGAAGGGGGTGAGGAAGGGTCAATCCCTACTTCACTCCCAAACCACTTCCTGACAATTATATGTTCTTACTTCTAGGTCACCTCATGCCACTTCTAATTTTCCAGGGCAGGAGTGGAAAGACCAGGGTAGACCCCTCTCCCTGAGATCTTCCTCTGTGCTGCGTGATGGAACACATGTTCCGACCCTCACTATACCCCCCTTCCAATTTCATATTCTCTTTCCCTGAAGTAACCCAGATGGAGGCGGCTCAGGCAAGGGATACTAAGCCACAGAACCACTGAAACCTGGATGAAGTTTTTGACAATTGGAATGGAAGAGAAGAAAGCGATGGGAAGAACAAAGCCCAGAACAGCTCCATTCTGTAAAACACTGGACCGAAACGAGATGGGCTGGAGCAGTAAAAGGGTAGCTGAGCAGGGATGAAGCTTGGAAAAGGAGGAATGGGAGAAGTAGGGAGCAGGAAGTCGCCAGCTGACCTGTGATGAAGGACCCTGCAGGCATCTGGCTGTAATTGGCGCCTGCGGCGGCCAGGGCCCCTACGGGTGCGGCGCTGAAGGCTGCCCCGTACCCCGGAGGTGTAGCGTAGGGACCCGGGGGGAAGGCCTGGAATAGAGATCAAGCTGAAGTTAGAAGGTCCATAACCTTGAGAGGAAAAAAGCTGTAGGGGAAACCTACATGGACCAACCTCCAGAACTACTGAGGGGTATAACACAGTAGGGAGACTCAAGACTGATGACTGTGTTCAAGCAAATTGTTTTTCCATATTATAAAAGATTCTGATGGAAGTGTTTATACGTGTGCAGGAAGAGTACCAACAGGGAAAACTGGAGTTATGGGGAAAGAGGGTTACCGGTGTGGGGTGAGGCTCTGTGCCCTTGCTGGCCAGCCGGCTGAGGATGCTGCGCTCGGACATCTGAAGGCGGGCTGCGATGGGGGGTATTCGGGACAGCGTGGCTGGCAGGCGGGTCACGTCCGCCTTCATGTCGCTCAGCAACTCCTCCAGCTGGTTCAGAACTGGGGCCCGGGCCACGGAGAAAGAAGGGCAAGAAAAAGACAGGGAAAGGGAGAGATGGAGCCAGGAAAAAAGATGAGGAGTCAGATGGACAGATATAGTTAGAAAAAGAGAGAGAGGAGGATACAGATGTCAAAGAACCAGAGACCAAGAAAATGTAGTAGACAGAAAAGAAAGTGACTCAGGGAAAAGGAAAAAGTGTCAGGTAAAGAGGCAAAGAGACCAGATCACCACAGAGGACAGATGGAGAGAAAGAAGAGAGGAAAAGGGAATATGGAGGAAAGGGAGATAGGGGAGGACATTGGAAGACATGGGGCGGGGAGTTGTCAGAACATCCCATACTGGAAGAGTGAGGTTTTAGGGTTGGGGATGATGGGGAGGAAGTAGTCAGGAGGCATGGGAGGTGGTAAGTGGTGTCAAAGATTTAGGAATCAAGGTTTTAATATGTAAGGGGGGAGGGAGGTTAGAGGGTCAGCATTACAGATTCAAGGAATTAGAACAGGAATCAAAGGGGCCAGGATTCAGTCACTACATCAGATAGGATTAGATGGTTAGAGGGCTTTGGAATTTAAATCTATTAATATCAAGGTAAGAGGGTTTGGGAGGAAGGGTCGAAGGTCAAAGGGAAGTTTCATGGGGTAGGGTCAGAGGGTAAGGGGTGGTTTCTGCCTCGTGGGGTGAATGAGATATGAGGAATGTGATTTATGGGACTGGGGTAAGGATTTTTGTGGACTATACACAGGCCAAGGCCCCGGAGAGGGTGCTATTAGCAGTACGGCAGGAGTGTGGGTCAGCGAAGAAGTTCCACCCTGTGGAGGGGACGTGGCACAGTCTTACGGAGTTTGGGGGGGAAGGTCCCTCTGTTAGGCACTGATGTGAATGCTGTTAGGCATGGATGAGGGTTGGCTGTACAAATTCTAGAGGCTAAAAACCAAGGGAGTGCCAGGTGGGTTGGGGTGGGGTTAGAGGTCAGAGGGGGGTGGTTCACAGGGTAAAGGGGTCACAGGGGTGGGAAGATTTTGAGGGGTGCGGGGTGAAGACTTACGCAGCGTTGTGGGCCCTCCCCCGCGCGGGGCCGCCGCGGCCCTTACCCTTGTGCAGGACGGCGTTGGCCGGCTTGTTCCCCGCCAGCGACTCCTTGGAGAGGTGCTGGTGGCTCTCGGCCAGGCACTCGGCCTCGGCGAAGCGGGCGTGGAGGGCCATGGCGGGGTGCGCCGGCTCCTGCGACAGGTTCAGGTAGGCCGCCCGCCGAAGCTGCTCCTCGATCACCAGCGCCTGCTCCAGGAGCTGAGGGCATGGAGAAGGGGGCGGTGAGTGCAGGGATCTGCAAGCAGTGAGCAAATGGATGGGGGCACAGACACGGTGCTGGAGATCCACACTGCCCTCACCACTGGTCTAGAGTGCCCCCAGATCCACACCAATACTGACTGTGAGCCCAGCATCGACCCCAATCCAGACCACAGTCCCAAACACAAGGTTCATTCTGGTCTTGGCCTCAAGTGTTGCCACCACTCAAGGTGTTACCCTCCCTGCATTCCAACCAGATCTGGTCCCACCTCTAACCCGAGACCCACTTCAACACTATTCCTTTCCTCCCTGAACCCCACCTTGAATCTCCGGGCCAGGAACTTATTTTTCATCTCCAGAAAGTTCCCCTTATTGGCTTCAGTTTTAAATGGCTCATTGATAATGGCAAACTGAGCATCATTCTGGATGTCCTGCCACCGTGCATAGCCATGGCTGCCGAGGAAGGAAGGGGACCATCAAGGAATTTAACAGGGATGAGCCGGGCTGTGAATACTTCTTCCTTTTGGCTTTATCTCCCCAAAGTGTGGCATGATCCCCTCTTCCCTGCGTGTGGTCTTCTCTGTAGTTTCCCTCCCTCGAGGCTGAGACCTTTTTTTTCTTGCATTTGTATCAAAGGATACAGGACAATCCCAGCCAGAAGCCAATAGTCATGTCTTCGGTGCCAGATCTCATTGAGTTTCCCCGAGGAGATAGCTGCCCGTTCCTCATTCTGCCACAGTGTGTGAAGCTCTTAAAAGAGAATGGAAGATGAATGAGGCATCAGAAGTTTGGGAACCATATCCAGCCCAAAAGACAGGTACAGATGAGGGAACTGAAGAGGGGGAAAGGACTATGAGCCCTTTAAGAGGAACAGATAAAGATTAGTTTAGGGGTTAGGAGTAAAAGTAGCTGCCAACAAGGTTCAAGTTAGGATTCAGAATAAAGGTGGGATTAAAGACAGCTATGGAATTAGGAGTACACTTGAGGAGGACTGAGGGCAAGGATCAGAGACAGCATGCACCATTTCACTGGCAGTTACTTGGAATTAAAGTAGCAGGAGGCCTCAGGCAAAACAAGAAACCCCATGAGCATGAGCAAGTCCCAGTGAGGAGCAGGTGGAGGTGAGAATCCCCCCCACCTGTGAAGCCACCGTCTGCAATATTGAACATGAACCGCGGCTTCTCTGTCTTCTCCTCACGTCGACCGTTGGACCGTGGCTCGTCTCGAGGAGGCCCAGGTCGAAGCTCCCGGTCCCCTTTTACATCTTCTGCTATGGCAGATGGAGCAGAGCTCACACCTCAGGACAGTCTCCTCCCAGGTCCCAACACTACTCCCTGTACTGTACTGGTCCTTGAAACAGCTACCCACCCAAGACCCAGGCATTTGGTCCCCCAGACTCCACCTCCCCTGATTCCCTCAAGGACCCAGGTGTCCAGTCCTTCCACCCATTACCTCTCTTGCCCAAATCCCCTGTCTCCCCCTCCGGCCTCTCCCTGTGTTCCTGTCCGTCCAACGGCTTCTCCTCCCCCCTCTCTCCTGGCGTCGACTCGGTGGCTGTGGGAAGCGGGTAGGGGACAGGAAGGGAGGATGTCACCCTCATCCCCTGATGCCAAAAGAGGGAACCCCCAAGTTCTAAGCCCTCCATCACCCCGAAGGCCAAGCACCCACCTGACTTCTCTCTGTCCCCCCGGTACCCAGGTTCGGGCTCCATCTCTCCAGGTATCCCTGGGATCTCATCCTCTAAAGGAATCTTTCTTGGCTCCAGCCGGTCCCCGAGTGATGGGGCTGGGCTGGGGGCATCAGCCTGGAAGAGAACAATGGAGTCAGGATGAAGCAGAGGGCTCCCAGATACCTGACCTCCAAGACCCCTCCACTCCCTCCCCTCCAGGGGAGCCAGGTAGTCACACACCTCTGTCTCCATCTTCTCCCCAATTTTGCTACTCTTCTCTGGCTTCTCCTCCTGGTTTTCCACTTCATCCTTCTCAAGAGGTGTTCTTATGCCATCTCCTTTCTCACTTGGAGCCGGAGTAGCTGCAGGGAGAAAGCAGAGTGAAGAAGGCAGAAACCCCGACACTGACACCAATGCTTCTGCATCTGCCAGACACCAGCCCTATGTCTATCTGTCCTGCCATCCCAACCCCCAATTACCAGGTTTAGAGGTGCAAGGACTGTTTGTAGCAGAAGCCTCAGGGGTGGTGGGAGTTGTTTTGGTAGGAGAGGAGGCTCTGGAAGAGCGCTTAGAATCAGCACTGGGGTCGGGCATCAGCTCAGGCATCGACCAGCGCCCATTGATATGCTCAAACTCCTGTACCTAAGGAGGGCAGGGGAGTTTTAGGGACATGGATCAGCTCCAGGCACTGGACACGTAGGGAGCTCCAGTGCCCTCTGTCTCATCTTGCACCAGCCTGAGTCCAGAACTCAGGGATGTAAGGCAGAGAAAGGACAGGGCCTAGGTGGCCAGCTTGACTCTGGGTGAGGGGAAGACTGATACCTTCTTCTTGACGAGAGACATAACTCCGATGCGGGTCAACACTTGCTGGCGACTCAGGCCCTCCCGAGGGACCCCATCAGCAAAAGTTTCAGAACCATCTGCTCCGGGCTCACAGAGATGGCGCATGAACAAAGACACATAAGCCCTAGGGAGCATGGGGGTGGTAGGCCAGTTAGGAGAGCCTTAGGAGGGACACAGGATAGTGAGGGGGGCATAGGGATTATTGACCCCCAAATCCACTCCCCGGGTGCCTCCAAAGGGTCCTCCTCTGGGCCTCTCAATCTCACCATTACCAGCCCTCCAAAGCCTAACTCCCCCATCTGGCCCTCCCTTGTATTTCCACTGTCTTCTTGGTCTTGGTACTTCGTTCCTAGGCCCCATCAGTCTGCTCTTCATCTTTTCCACCAGCTCCCCTGCCAGGTTATAATGGCCAAGTAAATGTGAGGCAAGGACAGCCCAGGCGAGGCTCCTGTCTTAACCGCCTCTCCTGTTGGGGAGGAAGCCCAGCCTCTCTGCTCTGGGCTCGTCTGAGGGGAGGTGGGGTAGGCTGAGCCCACCCCCCAGGAAATCGAGCCGGAAAATGTTGAATGGCAGGGAGCGTGATGATCAGTTGAGTAAGGTCACATCATGTGGTGGCCAAGAGAAAGAAACACCCAAGCTCTTACCCTTTCTTCCAACTCAGCCCCATGTCACCCACACTCACTTGAACTCTTTCTCAGTCTTGCCTCTGAGGTCCCGCACCAGCCACTGAGTGGTGAAGGCATCCTGTGGCGGCATTCCCCAGCGCATCACAGCATTGAGGAAAGCCTTCCGCTGACGGGTGTTGAATCCCAGCACCTGGGGATGGGCACAAGGAGGCAGTGGGTAATGAATGTCCAGGGATCTCATTTCTTGGTCCTTTCTACCCTCGGAGAGACAGCCTCAATTTCCAACGCCCCAGCCTTCATTCTCTCCTTAGGGAAGTCTTGGGGGCCTGGGCCCAGCTCTCACCTCAATGTTGCCCCCAACTCGAGCCAGCAGTGGAGGCAGTGGCTTATCCTTTTCATTCCGGAGCTGCCTCTTTGACTGTCGACGCCCTGGGGGTGCAGGTGACTCCACTTAGTAGGTCCACCACCTCCTCCACCCCTCAGCCTTTCTCGGCAACCCATTCCCACAAGATACAGAATACAGGGAAGGCCTATGTCATGCCCGAGGCGCTTCTAATTTCCTTCCAAGCACTTTCAGAACTACTAACACAGGAGGTCAAAAGAATCAAGTCATATTAAAAATGAGTAGCAAATATTTGATGTTAGCAAGATTACTGGTGGGAATGTAAAATGATGTAACCTTTCTTGATCTATCATGAAGGCATCTAAGCCTGCTTGGTTATATACTCATAGTTGTGTGCTTTTAACAGTGGACAGATCATGAATATTTCTTACTTTTTCTTATCTGCAATCTTTAGTTTTTCTAGAAAAAAGCATTTATTTGTATTTTTTAAAAAGTGGGCTTAAAGAACACTGGGAAGTGAAATAGGAAGAGCTGCAGCAGTAGGTTAGGAAAACATGCCACCTTCAGGACGCTCATCAAAGTCTTCATCTTCCTCCTCTGATCCCACTGAGTATTCTGACTGGTTATCTGTGAGGGGAAAGGTCTCAGCGGTCAGTGATCGCTCCCTGGATAAGCCCGTTGGGGCCCTTTCTACCTAGATGCCTCCCCTCAGAGACTTCTGCACCTTCATTCTGGCCTTGGGCCTCCTGGGGATGCTGGATGACTGCCCACTCTGACTTTTAGGCCACATATCCTGAACCAGGTCCACTTACCACCCACCTTGTCTCCGGGTGCCTCCTGATTCCTGCATATCCCACTCTAAGCAAGGATTCCTGGGTGTCCACATCAGTCCTCTTCAACCACCAGATAGCTTAGATTGCCCGCAATCCCACCTGGCCTCTGGGTAGCTCCTACTGACCCTTCCTAATCTCTCTCCCCTGAGCAGGGAAGGCTCTGAACTCTAGGCCTCTGTCTTTCCATCTAAATGCCCCCAGCCTCCTAGCCCCTCCTCCGCACTCTTCCCTTCTTGGTTCCTGCACCTTGATCCTCCTGAGCAGCATCATTGTAGTTAACTTGCTTGCGAACCCTCTTGCCCTTGCCAAGATTCCGGGCTAGGTCTTCCTGCTGCTGTTCATAGTGATGCCTCAGCAGCTTCTCCCAGTAGTCGGGATCCACATTCTCCTCCTGCTTGATGATCTCTCGTTCGATCTCCTCAATCTGAAGAGCAGTAGAATGAATGCTGGCGTCCTTTCTCTTCACCCAGTGCTGCTACTGCAACAAAATCCCTATTCTCTTGCTTCCTAGATCTCCTCAACTCTGTGTAAGTTTTCTGGACATTGTACATTTTCCTATCTCTTACCTGCAATATGCTTCTCCTTGTTATTTCCCTCTTTCCTAAAGCTCTCCTCTAGTGTCCTCTGTGGTGTTCTCACTCTGACTCTGAAGGTACCCTTCCATGTTTATTGGTACTTTCTGTGCCTAACTTTTCTCCAAAGTCTGGTCTCACCCATTAGACCAAGAAATTGTTTGAGGTCCACTATTGCCTTTTCTTTACTGGGCACTATGGTAAGAGATCAGATAAATAAACAAGAGCAAAGGCGGGTCCTTCTACTTCAAGGTCCAGTAAAGGACACTGCCCTTCACAGATGGCCAGGGATAGACAGTATCTGACCCCAAGCCTCTCACCTTGTCTTCCTCCCGCACCACGTACTGTGCCACCTTGAAGGAGCTCAGATACTCGTTCATGTTCTGCACGTCAGTGTCCTCAGTTGCATCCTGGTTCCGGTCCAAAAGCCGAGCGATGGCCTCATTGTCATAGTGAATCACGCTGCTGTCCTCTTCTTTGTTCTCCCCTGGTGGAGATGGGGAACAAGAGGGACTCTCCAACCAGAACCTCGAGCAAAACTTTAGAAAGGTCAGAGGAAAACCTTCTACTCTGCTTCCTTTTCACAGCAGCTCTGGAGGAGAAGGCCCTTTCCCTGGGGATCTATGTAGAGATTTGTTGTTTTCAACCCTATAGGTAGGGAAAGAGGCCAGCCTTCCACCACAGACTGCAAAGAAGAGATTTTCTTCAGAGATTTCAGAAGAGTAGTGCTCATGGGAGAGCAGCTTTCAGCAGGGGGGCCTGCTTTCAGGGAGCTGCAGAAAAGACTCTCACCCTCATTTTCATCCTTGAACAGCTCCTCGGTGCCAAATTTGAGGATGTCATCCAGCTCCTGCTTGGACATGGAGCCCGCCTTGGAGCCCAGCCCAGGCCGCACCACCAGATGTGTCAGCATCATCTTTCTCTTGGCCACTTGTGTGATTCGCTCTTCCACTGACGCACGAGTCACAAACCGGTAAATCATCACTTTGTTGGCCTGGCCGATCCGATGAGCGCGGCTGAAAGCCTGCAGGGGCAGGAGGTGGGGATGGGCCAGGGAGGTGCCGGCCACATGCTCGGGAAAGGAGGCTGGCAAGGAAGGGTCTTCTACTATCCAAGACGTTTATTTGTGACCCCAGAACATGACACCCTCCACCATGACCCATGTCTCCTTGTGAAATGGTACAGGGGCTCCAGGAGGCAAGTTCCCACCTGGATGTCATTATGGGGGTTCCAGTCAGAATCAAAGATGATGACAGTGTCGGCAGTGGCCAGATTGATGCCCAGGCCCCCAGCTCGGGTAGACAGGAGGAAGCAGAATTGTTGGGCCCCAGGAGCTAGGAAGTAAGAATTGGGAGATCAGGCTTTTCTTGTACCCAGCAGTTCTCTCCACCTGCTCCTAGATGTTCCCTGACTACAAATAACTGTGCCCCCAACTCAAAAGCCCAGGTAGCTAATATCCTCCTAGGCCAGCCACCTCCCATCCCAGGGACCAAGGCACAGGTTTCTTGGGCCTCCATGCCCACCAGGCACCAAGGCATCTCCCCCCACCCCCGCACCATTGAACCGATCGATGGCTTCCTGCCTCAGGGCACCGGTGATGCCACCATCAATGCGCTCATACTTGTAGCCTTCGTAGTCTAAGAAGTCTTCTAGCAAGTCTAACATTTTGGTCATCTAGAGCAAGAGAAAAGGAAAGAGTCCAGAATGATGAGGCAGTCGGATGCACCCTGTCTGCTCTATGATCTTTTTCTACCTCAACCCCAATCCTCACACTTGTACCCCTGCCATGTCATATGCTCTACTCATGCTGCTTCCCTGACACCCAGCTCTTCCTCATCCCACATTAGTGTCATACTCTCTTGATTTAAGATCTTTTCTCCTAAGGCAGAAGTTCTCTGAGACCCATGAAAAGATTTCAGGGAACTCTTATGAACCCCGTGAAAATGTGTACAAAATTATATAATCGTATGTGCAGTTTTCTGGAGTGTGGATCCATAGATTTCATCAGATTTCCAAAAACTCCGTGCTCTCTTCCTTCCCCAGTAAGGTTAAGAAATAGTACCAAGACCAGAGACCTCCCTGAGGAGGCAGATGGCTCATTCTCCCTTCTCCCCATTCAGCTTAAAAGCAGCTGACCCACAACTTGCAAAAGCCTTAATTAAGAACAGGGATCAGAAGCCAAGATGAACTTGGCTATAACAGAAACTCCTAAGGGTGTAATCTCCTAAACTCTCATACTATGGCAGCCACAGGAACAAGGTAAGGGATTAATCTGATGATGAGAAAGAGCTACAGGGATGGGTCACCTGCGAGAAGATGAGCACTCTATGTCCTTGCTCCTTCAGCTTCCGCAGCATCTTCTGTAGCAGCATGAGCTTCCCAGATGCCTTAATAAGTGCCCCACCCTCATAAGCTCCACTGGGGAGTTTTGGGGACTCCTGAAAAGAAGGGATGAGAAGGGATGATGACGGGGTCAGGAAACGTGCCTCCATATTCTGACTGTGCCTAGAAAGGTAGAAGCCCAGATCTAGCCTCCAGACCTTTTCAATTCCTACTCTTCTCAGAAATCCAGTCCCTAGTCTCCCAGCCCAGCTCAAGCCCTGTACTCAACTCCCTCCACTCTCGGACAAGCCAGGCACTGAATCAGTTCCCAGGTCTTGTACCTACCATAGCAGCCACAGGAAAGAGGTATGGATGGTTGCAGCACTTCTTAAGATCCATCATGATGTTAAGCAGCGACACTTGGTTCCCACCGCCTCGTGAATTCAAGGCCTCAAAATTTCGAGTCAGGATGTACTTGTAGTATTTCCTAAAGAAACAGAAGAGACATAATAAGAGGCAATTATGATGTTGCACTTGGTCACCAACTTTTGGAAAGCTGCCACCAAATCCCCAACCCCTAGTCCAGGTAGCCTGCCGTGCATCTCACTTCTGCATGGGGCTCAGCTCCACTCGAACAATGAGCTCTGTCTTGGCTGGCATGTTCTTAAAGACATCAGCCTTGAGCCTCCGCAGCATATGTGGCCCCAGCAAATCATGCAGTTTCTTAATCTGGTCTTCTTTGGATATGTCAGCAAACTCCTCCAGGAAGCCCTCCAGGTTACTAGTAGCCAGAAGGAGAAAAGGAAACGAATGGGCTGTCAGGTTCTTTGCCCAACCTCAGGCTCTACTCTTCACTTCAGATGAACCCTCTGCTCACTCATCTTCTCAGCCTCTCCACCTCTCATTTCTGCAGACTACCCTAATGAGCCACTTACTTAAACCTCTCTGGGGTGAGGAAGTTCAGCAGGTGGAAGAGCTCCTCCAGATTATTCTGCAATGGAGTCCCTGTCAGCAGCAACTTATGATCTATCTTGTAGCCATTGAGGACCCTGAAAAACTAGAAAATGGGGCAAGGAAAGGCGGGAAAAAGGGCCCATCAGTGGCAAGTGGTTGGCCCACAGTATCAACTTTTTCCTGCCTCCAGCTCCCATTTCCTTCAGGATCAGAGGCCCCAAATCCCTAGTCCTCTCCCTCTTCCAGCCTGGACTTCTCCCCAGAGGAGACTGCCTCCCGGGCTACACAAAGTCCCCAGAACTTTAGCGTTTAGGACTAGGGCAAGTAGGAGTCCACAGCCTCAAGCTTCTGAGGTCTGGGTATCTCACTCACCTTGGACTGATTGTTCTTGAGCCGATGGGCCTCATCTACCACGAGGCAGGCCCAGCGGATGGAGCCAAGTGCTGCCTGATCAATGGTGATCAGCTCATACGATGTCAGGAGAACGTGGAACTTCACTTGTGCCTCCCTCTGCCAAGACAACCATTGTCCATTCAGCTGCCACCTGACACCCAAGCATCTAGATCTCCACCCCCATTCTTCACCCACCCACCCATCCTGACAGGGATTCCCAAAGAGAGCCAGTTATCCTGTCCTCTAACTTTGACTCCATGCAGGGATTATTCAACACAGCCCCTAAACTTCCACCACGTGTCCAGTACGGACAGGTCCATGTTCGCCCCTTGGAGTACCCGCTACATCTCCAGGTCTGGAGTGCAGAGGTGTGAGGGGAGGTAGAGGAAAGGAGGGAGAAAGCTGAGTGGGGAATAAAGGAACTGAAATCCTGGTTGGGGCAAAGAAGTGACAGATTTGAGGGTCTTAGAAGATATGAGGTAGACGGGCTTACCTTCATCTTAAAAGCTTTCTTGCCACCTTTGATAGCGTTGTCTTCAAACGAAAACTCATTCTCACGAATGATGGCCCGGCTGTCCTTGTCACCGGTGTATGTCACCACGTAGAACTTGGGGGCCCACATCTGGAACTCCCGCTCCCAGTTAATGATGGTAGAGAGTGGGGCGCTCACCAGGAAGGGACCCTTTGTGTGGCCCTGGGAGTCAAGGGTAGGGGGGACCATTAGTCTAGGCTCTTGGTTGTTTACCCCAGTCCTCTGCCTGCCACGCCCTTTCCCCCAATCCTCTGCCCTCATCCTCCACTCCCACTTTCCCCAGTCCAGGCTAGGCTTCAGCCTGGCTGTCTCCCTCAGGGGCCCTAGAATCCAGCACCTCCTTATAGAGTGAGTAGAGGAAGACGATGGTTTGTATGGTCTTGCCCAGCCCCATCTCATCAGCCAGAATGGTGTCAGTGCCCTGGGCCCATGAGAAGCGTAGCCAATTCAACCCTTCCAGCTGATACATGTGCAGTGTGCCTCCAGTGGCTGTGATAAACCGTGGCTGAGTCTCATATTTCACTGTAGGCTGTAGAGTCAAGAAGTCAGAAAACTCAAAGAAACTATCAGCTGCTCCTTTGGTCTTGGCTCCTCCTCCCCCATCCCTGGCACTGATATCAAGTTGGACTACAATTCCCTCTACTGTAGCCTGAGCTTATGAAAGTTCTAGTTCTCATTCCCTCCCCCTCATTCCTTAAAAAAAATACCCAGCAGTACCACGGGGAAGGAAACTGGTGCAAGAGCCCAGTGTGCTGCTATCTCTAGTGGCTTTCTCGCTCTGATGCCAAAATTCCTGGCCATTCTTGGGGCAAGGCTGAATACTGAAGGAAGAGCTACTGTTCAAAGAGGCTGTTGAAACTCTGGGAAGTTCTGTCAGTAGCCCCCAGGAAATCTTCAATCACCATGGTTCCAGAAATGGGAGAGAGGCCAAGTGAGAGGACTTACATCATTAGTAGGAGAATTGGGAGGCCCATCGCCCTGCAGCTCCTTTTTCTTCTTCTTATACTTGCGGGGCTGGGCAGGATCCTCCCCCATAATCAGTTCTCTGGGAAAAGAGTGGGTCTGAGTGAGGCCTGGTCCTTGGGATTCCCCCCACTCCCACTCTTCTGAACCCATTCCAGACCTCCCTCCCACTTCCCATAACCTAGGTTTTCTCACATTTCCTTTCTCCCAGGCTTTTTACTCTCACCCCTTGGATTTTACCTCTAGAGCCAACCCTCACCACTCCTGAACATTCGATTCCCCACTACTCAGGCCAGATCTTATTTCTGTTCCTCGCACTGCTTCTTTACCAACCCCACTCCAAACAACTCAGCCCAGGCTGCTACTGCCCTAAATTCTCCATCAGGTCTGTCCCTACTGTACCTTCTTTTGTGCTGGAGGTTTAGCTTTCATAATGCCCTCATCCTCAGACTCCCTCTAACCTATGACTTGGCTCCCTCACCGGTGTCTCCAGTAGCTTTGCTTATGGTCTTCATATTCAGGGATGTTCATTTCATCTTCCTCCCATGTAGACTGGTCATATGGCAAGTCCCTCCATTTCACTAGATAGTGGTAATTCCCCTTTTTATCCACACTGTGGGGTAGGAGGCCAAGAAGAGGAGCAGGAGGAAAAAAATAATATGGATCACAAATAGAAAGAAGTCATATAAACACAATTATCAGCAAACATGCAGAATTTGTCACCTAATCTTCAGTGGTGGGCCAGTGGAAGGGAGTTTACAATGGGTGAAGTACTACTCTAAGTTTTTCAGGATAGCTTCCTAAAAATCAACTATCACAAACCATCCCTGGGCTTCCACATCATTTGATCATCCAATCAGTATTTACTAAACATCTACTACATGCCAGGCACTGTTCCAAGAACTGGTGATTGAGCAGTCAACAAAACAGATAAGTGACCCTTTTCTCACAGAGCTCACATTCTATTGGGGAAGGCAGCAATGAAACAGAAAAACAAATATATTTGTAACATTAGGCAGCAATAAGTACAATGAAGAAAGAATATTAGAAACACTGGTGTGGATGAATCACATTTTCCATGTTTTGCTTTCATGCCCGATCCCCAGACTTGTGTGTCATTTCTTAGGCTAACAGAGATGAGAAGAAACAAAGACAGAAAGTCAGTGCTGGGCCGGACTTTCCTCCTGGTTTCTCTCATCCCCAAAGAGGAAACAAGGCCCGAAAGGCTGGGGGTACAGCAGGCATTATCCAGTTAGATCAATTATTTGATTAATCAACAAATACTAACATGGGGCCATAACCACGACCAGAATAGCAGCATACCCCAGGAAGGCCTTCCTGTGGACCAAGATTCACCTGTGGTTGATGATACGGTGGACAGTCATCCACTCTGGCTTGATGCCAAAACGATAGTACTTCTCCTCCATCTCAGCATAGTGTGGATCTTTCACCTTGCGCTTGTCACTCTTCCCATCATCCTCACCAGAGCCATAGTCCAGGGGTGGGGGCTCATCCATGTCATTCTTCCGTTGGTAGTTTCGGTACATTACCAAGTGGAAGATTTCCAGCTGATGGGGCACAGAGGGAAGGGAAAGAGATAGTCCCAAAATCCAGAGAGGATAAAAGGGGACAGGGGAGAGGCCAGCAGGGGGAATGGCATGGGAAAGGAGCTATGAAAGAGGTGGGATGAGAGACATACTAAGTTAAAGCAAAAGCAGGAGAATGAATACAGCGAAACAGACAGAACAGAGTCAGGGCCTGGTGGGGGTGAAATAAGCAAAAGGAGGCAGGGAATAAGGTTATTAGGACTGAGGATATTGGTAAAACATGGTTAAAGACAGATAAGAAAGAGATGGAGTTAAGGAAGGCTCTATCTAAGGGAAGAAAGCTAATGGACATGAGAGAAAAAGGACTGGAGACCAAGAGAACCACATATGGAAAATAAGTGGGTAGGGCATGAGGCTGGAGACCTGAAATGAGGGAAAGCAAAGGATAGAGAAGAAGAAAGAATAGAGGAGTGAGACACAGTGAGAGAGGCAGTGAATGGGGTCACAGGAGAGGGGGAAAGGAGAGGCCCTTGTACCTGAAGCTCCTTGGCCCAGGAGCAGTGCCAGTAGGACAGTCCTACCCACTTGACAAAGAACTCTCGCTCTGATCGGCCTTGAAGAGGACGGGGGGCTGGGGCATCTGGATTCCCGTCTGCTTGCTGGGGGGCTGGCACGGCCACAGGCGGCTCCCCCCACCGCCAATGAAGGATCTTCTGCACACGGCCTTTCAGCACAGGACACTTCGGGATGGACACACACGAGGAGGAGGAAAGAAGGAGGGAGAAAGAGCCCATCATTAGAGTAGGAGGATAGGAGTCCCACAAGAGAATTAAAGACTAAGTGTGGGGGAGAGTAGAGAAAGAAAGAGCTGGACATTTGGGCCCAAGAGATGGGGAAGGAGTTGGGGCTGACAGTAAACACGAAGAGATGGGTACACTCACTGTGCATCGGGGACACAGCCATTCCCCATTGGGGATGTCAGGCAGGGGTGGGTTGAGACAATGAATGTGGTAGGAGGAGATGCAAGCATCACAGCACAGGAGCTCCCCACCATCCTTGCACACGCGGCAGTACTCCATGTGATCGTCTTCTTCCTCCTTCTCCCCTTCTTCCTCTCCGTCCTCTTCATATTCTTCCTCTTCCTCCTTGGCCTCCCACTGTACCCCCTCCTTCTCCTGGGAGACCAAAGACAGACACAGAGATAGGTAGAAGAAAGGAGATATGGAGTGAGACTGGAACAAAGAGGCAAAGACAGGATGCCTAAACCCTAGAAGTACAGAGAAGATTGCTGGGAATGATGGAACAGAACACCTCAGTTTCCTGTTGATTTGGGGGGGAAAAGATGGGGGAGGGGAACAAACTAGGATCCTGGACACTTAAACATCTGTTACTGAGAAGCCCAGGCATCTGGGATAGGAAGAGGACAACTGGAACCAAGGAGAAAATAGATGGATGGGTCCCTGAGGGCTGCAAGATTTTGGCACCAGGTACTCACACAGTGGGGGCAGCTCCATTTGCCCTCAGGAGCCCGGTCAAGCTCAGGATCAAGGCAGACGAGGTGGTAGGCACGAGGGCAGGTGTCGCACAGAATAATTTCCCCACCCTGCTGGCACACCTCACAGTAATCCTGGTGATCCGTCTCGTAGCCATCAACCTCCTCCTCCCCGGCCACTGCAGGACAGCCCAGGACTGTCATATACCCCAGTGGAGGAAAAGGGAACAGAGAGAGAAAGAAAGAGAGAGGGATGGGGGAAGGGAGAGAGAGAGAGAGAAGGGTTGAATAAAGAAGTCAAAATTGAAAATAAGAAAGACAACGTAGGAATGAGAGGAAGGCAGGCTGATAGGATCATATACACAATACCCCTTACCCTTCTTCTTCTTCCTTCCTGGCCGGCCTCTCTTTAGTTTCTTGGTACGGACAGGGCCGTCAGGCCGGCCTGAGGCACTGTGGACACTGCCACTGTCCAGGTCTGACTCCTCAGCCTCTGGTTCGGGGCCCTCGTCACTCTGCAAAACATACTGCCCATAGCCCCGTGGCTGTCAGGGAGGCTGATTTGATTCCACTCCCCTCCCTAGGCCTCTGGCTCCCGCTCCAGCTTCCCTCATGGACCTCTGTGTTTGGACCCCAGAGCCCTTGACCCCTCGGGTGTTAGCAGACAGGGAGGGGCCACTCACTGAGCCTCCCTTCTTCCTTTTGCCACCCAGCAGCCCTAATTTAATTTTGAGTGGTGCCATCTTCTTTCCCCGAAGCTTCTTGCGTCCGTCAGGCACTCGGGGGCTCTTACTCCGCCTCTTATGGCCTGGACCTGAAAGAGGAGTGAGGGTCAGGAAGAAAAAGCAGAGATCATGACATCCTGGAAAAATGGAGGTCACAGTGGCCTCTGGACTCCTCTCTGTGGGCTATGGTTTCACTGAGACCCCTTCCTGGAAAGCTTTTCTCCTACAACAATCAGGGCTGAGAAGATAAAAGACGTCTAGACTATAATTTGAGAACATGTGGTTTGGAGGGTGGGGTGACAGTTGTTTGAAAAAGAGGGTTTCTCACCTTTGCCCTCTTTGGTTTTGGCTCTTCGGATGGGTGGGGGCTGGATATCAGCAGCAGGGGGTGGTGGAAGGGCGGGGGGTCCGGAAGGTGCTATGGGGGTGGCCGACGAGACAGCAGCTGACACCTGCTCAGCTACAGCTGCGGCCGCTGCGGCCGCTGCGGCCGCAACAGCAGCTGCTGACCCCTTGAAGGGGTTGTTGGCGCTGAACTCTCTCCACTTGGCCCCAAGGATGGTCATCATCTTAGACATTGGGATCTTAGGATTCTTCTTAGCAATTAGGGGCCTGTAAATATAGAAACAGAAGATTCGGACCCTTCACAGATGACCTGGGAATACTGCCATTTCCCCTCATCAATTAAGTCCAGGATTCCTGGGTGGTAAAAATATGTCCTATTAAGAATAACATCAATTTAAAAATAAACAAATAAAAAGTTTAAGGAAGGAAAAAAAGGTCAGAAAAACTATAAAAAAGAAAATAAAAAGCAAAATAAAATTTAAAGTGCAGAAGATAAAAAAGGATAAAACAAAATGAACGATGAATAAAAATGCTTTACTTTTGAATACGACTTTACAGTTCATAAAACACTTTCATATGTATGATGTCTTATTTTGTCCTTACAAGAATAATGTGAGTTGCTATGATTTCCAGTGTTTTCCTAATAAGTTCCGTGGGTCCTGATAAAGGGTCTCATCAGCTGGAGTCTGATGGACCGTGCTGGTTCTGCTCTGTGGTGGGGCGCTAAGCTCTTGTGAGGACATAGGTGACCATGGTGCTGACAAGAGCACTATCTTTAGCAGTGAGGTAGGTGAGACCACAGTGCTAATAACAGCTACCAGGTACTGAACATTCCCTAGGGGCCAGGCACTGACTGTACTGGGCTTTCCATTCATTATCCGATCAAATCCCTGTAAGACCCCTATGAGGTACATACTATGATTATGCCTATTTTATAGATGTGGAAACCAAAAACCAAAGAAGTTAGTTGCCCAAGAAGATACCAGGACCTGAACCTTAGCAGGCAGCCTCCAGAGGGTTGAACGGCTATGTTAAAGTGCCTGCTCCCCAGAATGCATCTCTGCTATTCTCTATTCTATTTGGGGAGCCATTGAAACTCACGTCCTGCTGCTGGTAATGCATCCTCCATTATTACTGGGGCCTAAAGAAGGGGGGAGGACTTGATAACTGAGCACAGGAAACTGAGGAACACTGATGTTATCTCTCAGCTCCAGTCTAGAGAGCAGTCATACAGGAACACGCAGTGCCATCAGTCCTCACCATCTTCTGTCACTAGAGAGTTCTCTAACCTAGCACTGGAATTATGACCCCCCGGTGAAGGGTTTCTGACTAGAGCCATTGGATCCTTAGGAGTCCAGGAATTCCCTGAAATTATGCGTCAAATTTTGTGTATGTACTGTGAATTTCTCTGGAGAGCAGTTCCTTAGCTTTTATCAGATTCCAAAGGGTCCAGGGCCTCCTCAAAATTAAAAGTGTCTGTTCACAAGGATTCCCCAGTGCTACCGCACCTCATGAACTGGCTAAAGGCTTTGTAGTTGGTGAGCGTGTGGTAATCCTCCTCAGAGAACACATGTTCCACATCCTCCAGGCCCCAGGTCAGAAGCAGAGTTGCTGATGACTTCTGTTCCACCTGCTGGGAGAGACCAGGCTTCAGGGAGGCGGATGTTGCTCTAGCCCATATCCTGGGCCCCCCACATGCCTCTACCTACCCACCAACTTCCCTGGGCTTTCTGCTTCCTGCTCCATTCTCAGACCAATCCCAGCTCCTCACAAACTAACCTCTCCACTTAGCACCGCCACCCCACGGGCTCTCCCTCCCTCCTCACACCTGTCTTTAGTACTGATTGCTCCCCGTCACTCCCTAATTCTGCTCACCTTTTGCCCCCCATCTCCCTCCCCTTTTTTCCGCCGCTTTGTCTTCTTCTCCTTTTTTTCTCGGTGCTTCCGTCTCCTTTTCCGACCTGGTCCGGTTCCATATTCACTGCCTCCACTCTCTGACTTCTCCCGGTACTCATCTCGCTCAGAGCCAAACTCCTCCTCACTGTCCTAAAGGAGAGAAATAAAAATAACATTTCTTCAGCCCTACCATGAGCCAGAAACTGTTCTTAGCACATAACATATACTCTTTTAATCTTCACAACAATCTTATGAGATAGTAACTAATCTATTTTTATCTAGTGTTTTGCAGATGAGGAAACTGAGGCACAGAGAGCTAAATAAATTGCCCAAGAAGACAGAGGACTGCTGGGCTCTGAATTCATGCAGTCTACCCCCAGAGCCTGTGCTTTCAACTGCTTTTCTCTGTTGCTAACGCTTGCTAACGCAAGTCCAAGTCCCGTCAACGACTGGACTCTTCGCTAGGTTGTAGTGAGTGAGGTTAGGGTCCCAGATCCATGAGATACAGGCCAGCAACAGGAAGGAGTGGGAGTCAGGCCTCTCTAACTTCAGGATCTCCCCACGGGAATCAGGACCAGAGAAAATGTAGGTCTCTGAGAATGGGTCTCCTGCGCCTTGCTGTAGAGACAGGAGTCCTTAACACTTACAAGCTTTTTGCGTTTTCGGGGTTTTCCCGGCTTGTTCTCCTTCTGCTTCTTGGGTCCTCGTTTTCTCTTCTTCACACCCAGTGCCGAGGGCAGCAGCCGAATGTCATCCTTGTCTTTGGAGCAGAGAGCACCAAAACACCTAAGCCTCTAGGTTCCCAGTCTCTGTGGCCCCTCAACCTTACCCTTCCTCATCTCCTCAGTTCCCACTCTCTAGGAACTCCGGCATTAACTCCTCCAAACCTTGCCTCCCTTCACTGGATGCAAACAGAGAGTGTTTCGAGTACTCTGCGACGCTTGGGTTCTGAATGGGAGGTCAGGGGTCAGAAGGGAAGAGCAGCCAAACCACTCCCTTCTGTCCCCTCCTACTAACAAGGGCCCAGGCTCTAGGCCACGGGCTCTGACTGTGGCAGGTCCTTTCAGTCGCCGCCAGGGCTCCTTTTGCCTTCCCCCTCACTTAGCCAGCTGGCATTCTGCCCAGGAACCGGGGAAGCCATGCCCAGCTGCTGGCCTGGCCTGACCCCAGCACTTGGAGTAGGGAGACACAAGCTGGCAGCTCCCTAAGCCAGATGCTGAGAAGGGAGAGCCAAAGGTGGACACCTGGGTTCTCACACTAACATTCTGGGGCCCTGACATCCTTTTTGTGAAGTGGGAGGCTTCTATTTATATTTCCTCAGATAATCAAGTCTCCTGTCACCCCAACACAGCCCTAGAGGAAAAGAAATCCTCAGCCCATCATTTTCACGTCTTGCCCATAGGATCATAGTGTCTGGCTCCTTCATCACACCCTAACCCTACAGGAGAAAGTCTCCACAATTACCTAAACATTCTTCCTCCTCCCAAGTAGCCTGGAATCCGCCTTCAAATCTATTCCCATATCCCTGCTCCCTTTGAGAACTCAGGGACCCTACCTTTTGTCCCCTAGTCTCAACCCTGTGTCTCCAGATTTAGTCCCAGACATCCTGACCCACACAAATATAAACAGCATAGGATACCCAAGGATACAGGCACAGACACACCCCGCATTATACATTCTCAGCTACACAGGCATACACAGAGACTCATGAGCACAAATCCAGAGGACAGCCTGTACCTGCTTTTAGCAGGGCTAGGTCCCTGGCTTTCTCCCCAGATGTCTCTGTCAGAGAGGCCAAGGCAGGTTCTTCCCTGATGTCCCCCTACCCCATTCACCATGACCCCGTGAGTCTGTGAAGGCTTAGGGGACAGAGAGTTACTCTGCGTAGAGGAAGACACTGATGCCACACAGACATGGGGCCCTGGTTGGCCTCCCTCCCCCAGCAAGCACTAGACTAACCAGCCAGACCTGTCTTGCCCAGGCAGAGGCAGTTGTGCAGGAGGGGAAAGCCTGGGCTTAGCCCAGACCCTTGCTCTAGGACACACAATCCTTCCTCCCACAACAGCCAAGGGAGAATTAGCCCCAATTAACACCGGAGGCCTCAGTTTCCATTGCCTCAGAATACCAGCACCTCCTTCCTTCAATGCTGCTTCTCATAACTCCAGCATCCTGTGTCCTCTGGTGCAGGAAGACACTCTACGATTGGGGGCAGCGGGCAGGGAGGGGGGCAGGGAGTTCAGAAAGCCCCGGGTGTGAAAACAGAATGGGGACTGTAATAGGAAGTCAGTAAGACGCCATGCCCCCAGCAGCCAGCTCTCCCTAACCCCAGGGACTTCGGTTAATAGGAACATGGAAACGGAGGCTGCCGGGGCAGTGGCAAGGGCAGGCCAACTGGCTAAGGTTCAGGGAAACGGCCTCGTTCACTAGCAGCTGGGGGTAGGGCACAAGCCCTGGCCACTCCACTCCCGACCCTAGCAGGAGGTTCCCGAACTGGGGAAGACGGCAGTGTTGGGGAGAGGCAAAGCAGAATAGTGAGGAAGGGAAAGGGAAGGCAATAAAGCAAATCTAAGTCCCAACCTCTGTCTCACCAGCCACTCAAAGCTGGCCTGGAGCCCAGACTCTCCCACATCCCTGGCTCAGATCTCGGGAAGACGGCGAGGGAGGAGGGCGGGCGAGGAGCGGAGGGCGGGGCCTGGCAAGCCAGAGAAAGCGGGAGGAGTCCCGCAGAAAGCCTCGCCTCCCGCCCGCCCCTCTCTTCTTCTAATCTCACCATCAATCTCTCACACATATATTTATTTTTTCTCAAATTCCCCTCCCTCCCCCACAACGAACCACCATAATAGGTCTACTGCACATGCGTACTGCACGCAGGGGGTGGGTTTGTATTTTCAGACCTTTTGCAAAGAAACTACCAGAATTTTCCGCACCACCCACAATCATTCCCCACCCCCACTCCCAAGGAATCACATCTATATATTATGTTATATTATTTCTCTAGACTTGCCAGAAGGGGGAGGGAGAAGAAATGAGTTTTGGGCTTCCTGCTCCCTTCCCCCATCAACACGAGTGCTATTATTTTAAACGTTTAACAATGTAAGGAGACTGGAGGGGGGGAAGGGATAAAATTGGTCTTGGGTAAGAATGTAAAACAAAATGGTGAGAATCAAAGCAGTCAAAAGGAAAAACAATAGAAACCTCTAATATGGTCAAATTCATGTTCTAGAGGAGGATGAGGGAGGGCAGTCCGGGAAAATTTCCTTAGAGAACGGTTATTTTGCCCACACTTAGGTAGACAAAAATAATGAGCAGACTAAAAATATTTTCCCAAAGTTTTACCTCAGAAAGTCATCTGAGGGGGTGTCTCTGGGTCACTCATTTGACTTGGAGGGCTGAAAGGGAGAGAAAATTGCCCCGGGAGAGAGAGGAGGTGGTTTTTCATTTCAAACAGAAAATTTTAAAAACATTTGACGTTTCTCCTCCTCTGCTCAGAAAGCCAAGAGGGGCAAGGGGAGGGAGGACTGACACAAAGACCCATCTCGACCTCAGCTTCTTTCATGCTTCTCTCTCCCCCACATACCCAAATCCGGGATCAAAAACACCCAAACACCACATTCCAAGTCCGGAATACAAATAGATGAGGGCTGCCAAACCCCTAACATAACCTGACATCCCTTCTTTCCCCCTTTCTAGCACCCCTGCTGTGTTCCAGGCAATCCCCTCCCCACAATTCTCTATTCTTTTTCCCTCGTGCAAGTCTGTGGGCTCTCTGATAACTTTCTAAAAACTTTTTCCTTTTTCAGACAAGCTTGGTGGGGGGAGGGGGGGTTCTTCTGTTTCCACCAGACACACGTCCTCCTGCCCCCCATAAGGAAACACCCCACACTCCCTCAAAGGTTGTCTCAACTAGACAGGAACATTTGCCACATAAGCCACACTGATCAATATGACAGTTTTACAAAGAGCATGTTAGATGTTTTGAAGTTTGGTGCATTTGTGCTGCATGGCACCCAGAGGTCTGGGGGTGCGGATGTGAACACCCTAAAGATGCTCACCTATCCTAAAGAAGACTAGAAATAACTCCACTTAGGAGGGTGGTCTGAGCGAGGCCATTGCTGGGTCGGTCCCCTCTGCCACTGGTGGAACAGTTGCCCAGAGAGTGCCGGTGACTTATCCCCTGGGAGGGGTGCTGAGTGATGGTCAAACTGCAGAACAGCTGGGTGGGAAGTTCACGCCCCCCAAAGTGGTCAGGGTGTGGGTGGTTTCAGCGAGAGAGTGAGTGACAGTGAATGGCAGCCACGTGAGAGTCACAGCTGGGCAGCTCGGCCACCCCAGACTGACGGGGTCATGGGGGGAGGGGGGGGCGCACTTGACACAAAGGAGCCCAGAGCAGGAGAAAGGGGGTGGAGTTGGGGGCATCTGGTTTCCCAGACACTCTCCTCCCGCTCCCCAATCTTAAGTGACTGCTCTCCTTACAACGAACTGGGGGGAGAGGGAGTAGAATCAAGTCCTATTCCAGGAAGTGGTCTGCGTGGAGTGTGGCCACCACCTGCCCCTAGTCATCAGCCGCCCACAAACATTCACACGACCCCTCCCCCACGTGCCACCGCACACCCCTGAGTTGGCGGGCACCAAAGTCCCCGCAGGTGGGGGGCTCCGATGGACACCGACTCCCTCCCCCCGCCTTCCCAACTCCTGAGGGTTAGGGCCGCGGTCGGCTCCACACGTAAAAACCCCACTTCACCCCGATCCAACCCCACCGGGGCCGAAGCCCGCGGGGCGCCCGCGCGGCCGCCCCTCCCCCACGCGCCCCTCCCCCACGCCGCCGTCCGGCCGCCAGGGTCTCCGCGGTCCCTCGCTCGGCCAGGGAGGGGGCCCTGGCTTCGCCTCGGCCGTTTCCTGCCTACCCCCTCCCCGCCGAGGGTAAAAAAATCTCCTCCTCCTCCTCCCCCGAAAGCCGCGACCGAGTGGCCCGGTCCGCGCGCGCAGCTCGCGCCCAGCGCTCTCCAGCCGGGGCGGCGGCGGCGGCGGCAGCGGGGGAGGGGTGCG